>NC_066551.1:0-152500 GCF_024679095.1 Eriocheir sinensis | reverse complement strand
CACTATAAAACGAGTTTACAGAAGGAATCGTGAGGCTAGAGACAAACACAAACAGTGGCGTGCTAGTCCGTGCCTCTGATGATAACAACCCAGTAGTAGAAGAGCAATGTGTAGGGCAGGGCGTAACAATACAGTCAGCACGATAGGAAGACATTGAGGAAGGGAGGGAGGGCGGTGGGTGGGTCAGGCAGGGTGAAGGGGCGGAAGGGAGGGCGTCTGGTGGTGGTGATGGTGGTGGAGAACACAGGTGGACGCCACAACTTGTTCAGGCCAAGTTACTGTTGCCGGCCGGAGTTAGACAGTGAATAATAGCTGGAGTTGAGCAGCAAGTTGATTATTGCACCGCCCCGAGAAGGGTAAGGCGGGAAGGGAGAGGATGGAAGGGAAGGGAAGCTGGGTTGAGGAGGAATGGATCAACAAAAGCGCTATCTATCCACAGTCCACATACAGTCCACATAAATCGTTCTTCTAATGAGGGAGAGGATGGAAGGGAAGGGAAGCTGGGTTGAGGAGGAACAGACCAACGAAAGCGCTATCTGTCCACAGTGTCACAATCGTTCTGAGGAGCCGTTGCCGTAGGAAAGGAGACAGAGGCAGGACAGAAGGGAAAGGGGAATGTTTAGAATGGCAAAGGACATCGGAAACGCCTTTAATCCACAGTCACAATCGTTTTTTCAAGTGAACCGGCGCCGTAGGAAGGGAGGCAGAGGCAGGTCAGACGATAAAGGGTAAAGAGTACTGGTTTAGGATGAAAATAGACAACGGAACCGCCATCTATCAGCACTTCCTAATCGTTCCCTTGATGACGCAATGCACGCCTGTCTCCTCCGCCTGGCTAAGAAGGAAGAATAGAGTTGAGGAGGCAGGGAAGAAAGCAGGGATGTCTTAGTAAGGCACAAGGGAACGAATGCGTCATTATCTGCACGTTGAATCGTTCCCTGAAGAGCTAAAGCGTCGCTGCCTCCTGCGTCTCCGTATCGCGTCCCTCTCGCTCTCTTTTTCTCCTCAGTTCCTCAAGATGTTTGTTATTGGTTCATTCTCGGTCTCCCTCTCTGATGTCTCCCTCTCCGCTGTCTCCCTCTCTGATGTCTTTCTCTCCGCTGTCTCCCACTCCGCTATCTCCCATTCCGCTGTCTCCCTCTCCGCTGTCTCCCATTCCGCTATCTCCCACTTCACTGTCTCCCTCTCCGCTGTCTCCCTCTCCGCTATCTCCCTCTCCGCTGTCTCCTCCTCCGCTGTCTCCCTCATCTCCCTCCCCGTTTGTCGAATATCAAAGTAATCGACAAGGAGCGTTTATTCTTCGAGCATTCGGCCGCGCGTGATGGCAGAAAGTTTAGCTATTGTTTTTATTTCAGTTTTTAGCTTCACGTCACGTCGGCTTTCCCTCCGCGAGCCACGTCTCAAGTCTTGGGAGTCTGTGTTATATTTCGCTGCCAAGAAGTTATGTCCATCGCCTGCCCTGCCCATGTACCTGAACCTGTCCCGCGGTAAAGGGTTGTAAGGCGCCCAGATAGTGTTATACCCTTCATCTCGTTATTCTCTCCTCCGTGATCATAAACAGTTAACACAGAACTTGAAGAGACCGCAATGACACTGGTCCATATTGTCAGACGCGTTGGGCTCTCGCAACAAGTGTTTCCAAAGGCCAGAAAAGAGGTTAGTCAGATTCTCATGAGTGTTTTTCACGTTTATGGTGCAGAACGCCCGAAATGTTTGAGAATATGCGCCACAGTTACACCTCAGCTTAGCGTAGGGACAAAACACTATACGTCTGCCTGTTATCTTAAATATAACTGGAATGATCAAAAGGCAGCGACTTGGCGCTTCTTTATCAGCTATTCAGTATCGATAAAAGAGTGACCAACACTTAACAGAGAGACTTCGATATAGTCCCACAGAATACTTTCTCCTCGTTCACTGAGTGTTTTCTTTCCCTTCCAATGAGTCACTGTCTATACAAGAGGGATCGCCGCCTATCAGTCAGTCAGTCAGCATCTATAAGAGAGTGGCCGACACTATTCAGAGAGTCACCTTAACAAAGAATTAACTGAAGTTCGTCGGTAGAGATGAGGCGACTATTGCCGTACGTATCAGCCCAGAAAAGAGCGTCCCAGCCCTGCCCGTCCCTCCCTTCGCCGCCTCCCCCTTCCTCCTCCCTCGCCGCGGTCGCCACAAAAGGAATCTAAAATATTTTCTTTCGTACACACAAAATAAAAATGCTGAAAGGTCCTGCGTATGTATGTTTTTATTTGTTTGTTTGTTTGTTTTATATTCTGTATTTTCCCCTCCGACTTCACTGAGAGAGAGAGAGAGAGAGAGAGAGAGAAAGAAAGAAAGGAAGGGATGACAGACTTTGACCAGAGGGAAGTCGGCGTCCTCCTCCTCTCATCAGTGTTTGCAGGTTTCGTTTTTGTTTTTTTTCTTTCTTTCTTTCTTTCTTGCGTCCCAAACACGGCAAACACGAGCGCTGATATTTGTGTTTTCTTTTGCGAGGTAGTCAAGGGAACATTTACTCGAATAGGTACGCTTGGATCCTTTTATTTTCGATACTAATAGGATCAAACACATTAAAGTGTTTAATCCACAGAAATTATAGATACATAGCTAGATAAATAAATAGAGAGAGAGCTTTAGATAGATAGATAAATAGATAGATAGATAGATAGATAGATAGATAGATAGATAGAAAGAGAAAGAGATAGGTAGATAACGGTAGATAGGCACTCATTTCTACTTTCTTTATAGGAGCAGTGATTAGCGGGCTTTCTTTTTTTTAAACTGTTTCCTTTACTGTTAAATAATGATAGATAGACAGATAGATATTTAGGTACTCGCTAATACAAATCTTTCACTTTACATTGTATTCAGACTTTAAAATCAACTGTATTTCACTATTTCACGTCGACTTTTGTGATCATACTTTCTTTTCTTAATCATAAAAGCGTTCAATGTCACAATAATGTGCTTCATTATACGTAAACTTTTGTTGTTATTTTTTTCTTGTGCATAAAATCGTCGCTCGCGGTAAGGCTGGGCTACTCTTCAAAGGTGTTCTTGTATAGGTGGCAACACTGTACACGTCGACCCCTTTATCAGGAGCTAAAAGTCGCTTGGGCCAGACAGAGGGACCGATCAGTACTGTGTTACTCCCTATGAAGAATCACCTTTAAAAGTCTCCCTCCTACTGGTCTCGTGTCCCGTCGAAGCGCGTCAATGTACTTTTTTTTATTATTATTATCACAAGAAACGAAGCAGGTAGAGAGGGAGGAGTGCGGACGCTATAAGCTGCCTCTTCAGCGACCCCCAAACACCTGAGACGCCGAGAACGAGAAAAAAGTGAAAAGCGACGAGAGAGAAGTAGAAAGAGGACGAGAGAAAGAACTTAGGTTATAGAAACAGAGGGACAGAGGGGTAGGTAGATAGGGTTGTGTCTCATTGCATTGACGGAAGGTGCGCCAACACTCCCACATCCCTTGCCATGGAAATCACCTAAGAGAGATTGAGAAAGAGGACGAGAAAGAGAATTTAAACCATAGAAATTGAGTGACAAAGCGCAGAGGGGTAGGTTAGGTAGGGTTGTGTGTCTCATTGCATTGACGGAAGCTGCGCCAACACTCCCACATCCCTTGCCATGGATATCACCGAAGAGAGATAGAGAGAGCGTGTGATGGCGGTTTGGTTGACTTATTCTTTGTTTCCTTCCCTCGCCGCCGCACCGCAAGCCACTAGCGCCACCAGAGTGCAGCGGCGACCTCAGGAAACAGACGCTTGTACTATAGTTTACCTCCCGGCGTGACCTGATCTGACCTGTTTTCTCCATCAACAGAGCGAGAGCAACTCCATCCGATTATCTTTTTTTTCCTTAAGGAATTTCGCCGGATTATGATTTTCTTTTGTATGTGTAGGGTGTCTCCAATCCTCTCCCTCCTCCTCCTCCTCGTCCTCCTCATCCTCATCCTGTATGTTCCTCATCCGTGCCTTTTTTATCATTTCCCTCCATTTTTAAGACCAAAACATGCAATTTATATTTCCCGTTCCTCAAAACCTCCCATCTCCCTCCCTCCTTCCTTCGTTCCTTACTTCCCAAATGCATTCCTTTCTCTCCCTTCCTCCTTGAGTCCCTCCTTCCTTCATTCCCCTCCTTATCTACCTACCTATCTATATATGTCCCTACCTACCTATCCATGTCCCTACCTACCTATCCTATGTCCCTACCAAGTTCCAACCTATCTACGTCCCTGCCTTTGTCCCCACCTACCAACGTGTCTACATGCCTATAGAGTCCCTTTCCTCACCTCGACTGAATAACTGACAAATCGGACAGCAAGGTGTGTGTGTGTCTGTTTACCTGTTTAGGGATTAGCCTTTTGACCTTATTTGCTACGTATGATGGTGTTTACTGCTCCTTAGTTGTTGTTGTTGTTGTTTTATTTACATTTTTGTTGTTATTACTTACCCTCAGATCCACAAACAGCTGGTGGTGTGTCATTTCTTGTTTTTTTTTCTTATTTTCTTTCGTTTTTTTTCGTATTCCCATATTGACTTATAAATAATTGATGCTGTTACTTACTTACTTACTTACTTACTGTTGATGTTGTAGTTGATGTTGGTTGGTGTTTTTTAGTGTTTTGTTTTATTTTATTCCTTATCCGAAATTATTTGAAACCTCATGTGTGTGTTTTTTAATTAGTTTTTTTTTCTTTCTATTTGATGTAAAAATTTTGGTTCATGGTGTTTTTTTTTATGTCTAGGTTGACGTGTTTGTTTGATCATTTGTTTCCCTCCTGTGTTTTTTTGTTTGTTTGTTTGTTTTCACTCGCATAGCCTTCATTTTTTTCTCCTCCTCCGTCACCCTTTTTTTGTATCCTCCTCCTCCTCCTTTTCTCTTCTCATTCTCTCTCTCCTCCACGGCAACGACGGCTAGAAGAAAGGAAGTGGAAGACCTTTTTCTATTTTCTTTTATTTTTCATTTCCTCTCTTTATTTCACCTTTTATTTATTTATTTATTTTTGGCTCTAATCCACAAGTTTCTCCTTCCTCTTCCGCGGCACCGAGGCCACCGTCAGCCCGTCAGCACATTTTTCGGCACTACCTAATCTGTATTTTTGTGTGTGTGCCTCAATACCTGATCCCCCAAAGAGAAGAGCAAAAAATATATCAAAATAGTCCCCTAATCTTTGAAGTGTAGTGATAAGAAGAGCCTAGTTAAAAAATTATGAAGTGTTTTAGATGATTTTTTGCCTTGTTTTTATGTTCGTGAATCCAAAAGAGTAATGTCCTTGTTGAGAATATAAGTATTGTGTTAACTAGTCTTAGTAGTTGACGGGTTTTTCTTTTTTCATTGATTTTTGTGGGTCGGCAGCGCGGTGGCCTCCTGCTGCCGAGGAAGAGTGAAGACTAAACACTAACTGTGATGCGAAACAACACCACCGAGTCATCAGTCCCCGCGCGACGCCTCGACCAAAGAAACAAAGACAAAATGGAGGAAAAGATTCAGATGTTGGCAAAATTCATTTTTGAACGCGTACAAACAGATGGTTCTTGAAAAAAAATTCCACGGCAGTAATTATAACGATATTGGTAATAAAAAATAATGATGATGGCAATGCTGATCAAAACAAAGGGTCAAAACTAACTCGAAATTTTTCGAAAACCTGATTCTTACAAAAAAATATTTTGATGGTTGTAACGATTACGATGAAATTCATGATAATGACCAAAATTCATTCTTCAAAGAGTTTTAGGAAAGTATATCTTGCAACAAGACAATTGGGTTTAGTGTTGACAATGATGACGATGATGATGGTGATAATGATGATGATAATGATGACGTTAGAGGCTAAAATTCATCCCTGAAGATAAAATTATTTACATCAAGTTTGTAACATGAATTTAGTTTCAAGATCAAAATCTTTCTTAAAGACCAAAGGAACGGTTCTCACGCGATGGCAGTATTTGTGATGGTGAAAATGATGTTGATGGCAAATGATTCGCTATTTAAGAAGCTCCAACAGATCTCTAAAAGAAATCACTGTCATGGCGCAAGGCTCCTCCCCCTCGCGGCGAGCCCCGTCACCATCGGCCCTTCCTGCCGTGCCCTCCCGAGAGACACAGTACAAGCGACACATAAATGACGTTGGCGCCTCAAGATCTTCATCCATTATTACGGCTTCCACTTCAAGACGTCAATTCGCTCCGGTTCTCTTGGCGCGGTTCTCTTACTTTTTTATATGTTGTTTTCCCTGGTCTGTGGAGCGTGAGGGTGTGAGGGAGAGATGAAGAGAGGTGGAGAAGGGAATGGATGTAAGGAGGGGGATTCTGAGCTACTCTCACGACCACCTTAGAAAGACGAGGGCGGGAGTATGTGTGTGGCGCTGAGAGTGTGCTGAGGGAAGTGGAGATGGCCCTGTGGTATGGTGGTGGTGGTGGTGGTGGTGAATCATTATCATCCCTTGAGTTTGTGAATAATTTTGTCCTGGAAACTACTGGAGGCGAAATGTCAACGTTGTTACACACACACACACACACACGCACACACACACACACACACACACACACACACACACACACACACACACACACACACACACACACACACACACACACACACACACACACACACACACACACACACACACACACACACACACACACACACACACACACACACACACACACACACACACACACACACACACACACAAACATGCCTCCCTCTGTAGGTGTGGCGGACGCAGCTCATGACGGCGGGCGGCGGGGCGGCGGGGCCTCATGAGGGGGCGGGTCAGTGGTCGCCGTGGCTGGCCGAGGACTGAGACGGTGGTGTTGTCTGTGTTTTCTAGGTGTTATCCAAGGACTCAGTAACGGTGTCCGTGGATGCAGTGGTGTACTACCGAGTGTCCAACCCTATGGCTGCCGTGTGTAACATCTCCGATTTCAGGTATTAACTCATTAATATCCACCTGTACCTTTCCCTCGCCCATCACCTGACTCGGGACACTCTCTCTCCCTGCCTGTCCTCGTAGGCGCCGCGTCGGGTTCTCCTCTGGGTCAGAGGCTCCTCGCCCTGTGTGGCTCAGTCACAGCTTTAAGCTGATCCTCCCGTCCACAAACCCCCCTCTTGGCCTCAGTAGCGGAGGCTCTACAAGGGCGGCACCATCCGAGTGACATAAGCGGCCTCTGTGGCGGAGCAACCTCGGGCCAGCCAACACAGACGCAGCCGCTGCCCAGCCACTCCTGGTTCAGCAGCCTCGGCCCGCAGCACGGTGCCATGACGCTCGTCACGCCCGCGGCGGCACTAGCCATGCACGGACAAACAAGTGCAGAGTGTGACACACTTTGGCAGCCGCCACTCGCTTGTCGGCGGGGTAGTCAGTTCGGCCCATCAACTGTCACTCGATGTGGTTGTCGCCACAGTTTCCAGTTTGTCGACAGTACCGGGAGGAGCTTCCTCTGCCGTCCTGTCGGGCCATCGACCGTCAGCAGTGAGTGGCCGACACCTCCCTCACCGGCCTGGACCCTCGGCGGCACCGCCTGGCGGCCACCTGACCCAGCGGGAGCCCGGCCCGGCGCGCCCTTCCCTTGTCCTCCCCAACACGGGCCGGGGCTCACACACTCTTCCCACCTGTCTGACCCACACGACTCACCTGTCTCAGCCCCACCTCTCCCTTCCCCGCACACACCTCACCTCTGGAGCCACATAAAACACACCGCGGCGCGGGACACCCACGCGCGCCCCAGGACACCCTCTCTCCCTTCTTCAGGGATTCCCCCTCAGAGCAGCCTGTGTGTGTGTGTGTGTGTGTGTGTGTGTGTGTGTGTGTGTGTGTGTGTGTGTGTTATGAACATGAGCACCCAGGGTTGAGTCATGTGTACCTCCATCTCAGTGTTGCCAACGGTGTATTCTCGTCCCCACGACTCCTCGCTCCCAGATGAACAACAGGCAAACAAACAAACAAACACTTGTGACGCACACAGTTTTGCTGCTGTTGTTGTTGTTGTTGTTTGCGAGCCACTATCATAGCCTGGGTAAACAAGCAAACAAACAAACGAGCATCAACCTGATCTGGCCAGGTGGAGTGTGCGACCTAATACACCGGAGCTCCTCGTGCATATATATGTAGATGGTACATATTTATGCACACCAATAGTTATAACTCCTTATATATGTATACCCATGTTCTTTGTTCCTTTTTTTGGCTTTTTTCTCTGGTAGTCTCTCTCTCCCCGCCGCCAAACGTAGCCTCTCGTAGCCTCCTTGTCACAACTCCTTCACTTCTCAGACACCTCTTTGTTGGCAACGTCGTCCTATGATTTAGTAGTTAGTGCTTCCTTTTTGCACTCAGCTAGTGAAGAGAACGTGCCGGTTGTCTTGTGAACGCACTCGACTCTCCTCCTCTACCCTTCTCCTCCCTCTCCTCCATCCTCCTCCTGTTCCTCCTCCGCCTCCTCCTCCTCCTCTCACACCCTCCTCCACGGTAGACGAAAGTTGCCTCTCTAGACCCGTGTAGAGTATTTTCAGAGGACCAGCTTGTGTCCGCCTCTGTCCGCCACTGTTACACGCTCGTCTCTCCTTCCCTGTTTCATGGCTAACAGTATTACTATTATTATGACCCGCCTGTCCACACGTGTCACCAGTATATATATATATCTACTCTGTGCATCGTCATCCACCTACACACACACACACACACACACACACACACACACACACACACACACACACACACACACACACACACACACACACACACGTGATCCTTATATATGTAGAGCGCCGGGCCCTTCCTTCCCGGCTCTGCCCTGACCATTCTTACGGAAAAAGAAATGTTCCATCCTAAGTGTCGTATTCTCTCTGCCTCTTTGTCTCTTCTGCTGACATAAGTTTACTCTCTCGCCACACACACACACACTCCTGCCCGCTGTGTTCCTGTTTTCACGCCTCCATCAACACACACACACACACACACACACACACACACACACACACACACACACACACACACACACACACACACACACACGCACACGCACACTCCATCTATCTGTACTACTATCATGTATGTATACACCCATAGAAGAGTAATCATTCTGCCTATGCAATATTTACCTCTTTTCCTTTCATTTATCTCTGTCTCTGAGTCCGTTAAGTCTCCCAGTCTCTAGAAAGCCCGTCTAGCGGCGTGGCGGCGCCGGACGCTCTCTCAGGTAAAGGCGGCTGCAAGCAACACCGCGTAAGTAGGCTTCACTCTCTTATGCTCCTTGATCCTCCTCCTTGTGCCTAGTGACGCGCCTCTCACCTCCACCAGCCCGCCAGGCACTCCGTCACCGAGGGCTTCACGGACCTTCTCGGACTATAGATTTGAAGAGCATGGCAGCCACGAGGACGTAAAGCAGAAGAGTTATTCAGATTTTTCCAGACAACGAGACAGAACGCCAAGGGGGGATGGGGATGTCAACCAGACGCCTTACTTTACTTTCATGCGTAGGACTTTAACAGACGGGCAGCCAGAGGAGCAGTGACTTGTAGAGGTGAATACAGTGAATTGCAGAAGTCCCGACACACACAGACCCAGATGTTCATATTTTTCCAGACAACGAGATAGAACGCCAGGGGGGGGTGGAGATGTCAACCAGTCACCTTATTTTATTTTCATGCGTAGGACTTTAACAGACGGACAGTCAGAGTAGCAGTGACTGACTCCTAAAGAAATGTAGAATTCCTGACACACACGGACCCAGCTGGAGTTCTGAAATTAGATTCTTTGCCGGGGCATAATGGAGTACACCGAGAGGCAGAGAGGGATGGAGAAAGTTTGGGAAAGGCCTTTGTCCTGCAGTGAGCTGGTGGTGGTGATGATGATAGTGGTGACGGGGCTGAGGCTGAGACGGGGTGTGTTGTGTGTCAGGGGTGAGCCTCGTCTTGTTATGGAGGCGCTGGGGAGAGGTTAGCTGGTTGTCTGGCGATTTTGAAACAGCGTATAGTGATCTGGTTTAAGGAAGGGAGCCTCGCAGGAACACGGGGTTCTCAATGAACACTAAAACATATTGCCAATCGGTCGCAAAGTTGGTTAGGGGAAAATCCTTAGAAAGAGCATTTGAATAGGTACGTAGAGGTTATAAAGGAGAGCCCGTAAGTAACATAGCGCATAAATTAGGCCAGGGTAATATTTCTTAACACTAATGGACGTAAAACAGACCTCAGAGGCCATGAGGAAACAGAAAATAAATAAATAAAGGACAAGCCAAGAGTACTGGGAAGGGACCAAGTCTCTCCCTCGTCTCTTGGCGGGCCTGGACGAGACTCAGAATGGGTTGTGTTTATTTGTGTAAGAGTTTCCTCATTTCTCGTTTCACACTGCAAGATTTCTAGTTTCATTGTTTCCTGGTGCAAGATATCGAGTTTCCTTGTTAGTTAAGTAAGAGTGGCCCAGACTCGATCTAAGTATTCAAGCGTTTTCCTTCGCTTGAGCAATGTTTTAGTGTCTGATTTTTTACTGTGAATTCCCGGCTTCGATTCGTGGCACAAAAAGTTTCTCCTTCAGGTTCAGTGCGCATTCAACTCTTTCCCTTTGTTTGATTTACTCCGTTTGTCGCCTTCAGATACGTGCAATGTTTTAGTTTCCTTGTTTTCATTTTACTACGATTTTCCGGTTTCGATTCGTGGCACAAAAAGTTTCTCCTTCAGGTTCAGTGCGCATTCAAGCATTTCCCTTTGTTTAACTTTCTCCGTTTGTTGCCTTCATATATGTGCAATGTTTTAGTTTCCTTGTTTTCATTTTACTACGATTTTCCGGTTTCGATTCGTGGCACAAAAAGTTTCTCCTTCAGGTTCAGTGCGCATTCAAGCATTTCCCTTTGTTTAACTTTCTCCGTTTGTCGCCTTCATATATGTGCAATGTTTTACTTTCCTTGTTTTCATTTTACTACGAATTCCCGGTTTCGCTTCGGGTCACAAATAGTTTTCCCCTCAGGTTCAGTGCGCATTCAAGCCTCTGCCTTTGTTTAACTTTCTCCCTTGCCCTCCCTTGTTATTTTACTACGAATTCCCGGTTCCGATCCGTGGCACAACTATTATTCCCTTCGGGTTCAGCGCGCATTCAACCCTTTGTTTGCCTTTCTTTGCTTGTTGCCTTCAGATACGTCCAGTGTTTTAGTTTCTTCAGTTTTTGTTACTACGAGTTCCCTTCCTTCAGGTTTAATGCGCATTCAAGCCTTTGCCTTTGTCTGCCTTGTGTTGTGGGCCTCAGATGTCCGTAGTGTTACTAATGGGATGACAGCGCTATCGTCGCGTCATACCAGTGGACGGTGCAAGGCTGAGCGGCCCAAGTCTGAGGCCCTTATTTTTAAACGTATCCAGCTCCCATCACGACTATTTTCCAAGGCCACGGGGAAGATTAACAGGCTTTTCATGGGTGATTTTCCCGTTCAAGATGGAGAAGTCGGGTAAAACTGTCACCAGGATCACAAAACAGTACATGAAAATCCCAGTAACTTCTACGAGAGGTTTTTTGAACAGGCGAACTGAGGCGCCGATACGTTTAAGAATCCGGGCTTTGGTCCTGATGGCGCTGAAGAAATTACCCAAAACTCATTGACTCCCTCGCGGATTCACTTTTCTTGCGGGACAGACACTCATGACAACCCGATGTAGCTCCTCTCTGGGCCTGAAAAACGTTCAAAACATGACCCACAAACGTTTGATAATACGAGTGCAAGTCTTCGGTCCCGTCCTGATGGCGCTGAAGAAATTACCCTAAACTCATCGATTCCCTCGCGTATTCACTTTCCTCCTTTGTTTCCTTCCTTTTTTCAGCATGTTTCTACCTTTTGATTACGGTAATGGCCTCCAGGTCTCGCGGGGGAGGAAAGAAAGGCCTTTTTTGCCCCATCTATTGTGGCTGTAATGACCGAGCCTTGTGGGGGTGTACGCAGCTGTTCCGCCCCCGAGCCCCACCCGCAGGGGAGGATGCTGCCAGGGCTCTCCTTGGCACTCTAGAAGCTGGGATTTGGCGCTCAATGGACTCTCTTTCTCTCTCACTTTCTCGCTCTTTCTCTTCTTCGCTCTCATTCTCACTTTGTCTTTTTCTTTACTTTTTCATCTTTCTCTGTTTGTCTCTCTCTCGTTATCTCTCCCTCTCCTTATATCTCACTTTCATTATCCCTTTCTTTATCTCTTTATTTATTTATTTATTTCATCTATTTTTTTATTCATCTAAATATTTTTTTTCTCTATCTCTGTCTATCTACCTTTCTATTTAGCTACGTATCTTTCTATCCATCTACCCATCTATCTACCTATCTACTTTTCTAGGGCATTCACGCACGGGGTCGCGTGACTGGCGGGGATAGGATGACTGAGGTTGAGTCGGGGCGGGGCGGGGCGGGGATGGAACACTACCTGATTTGACACAGTAGACTCGTGCGGCTAAGTTTTCTTCTATTTCATTTTACCAGCTGTTGCTCCTTTACTCTGGGCTGATCATGGCTCCGTCCGTGCTCTTCACTGTAGGGAGGACGTAGGTACATACATTGATTTAATAGCCCTGGGTGGGAAAAGTCAAGCGTACTGTGTTGTCTCATGTTTATTGTTTACTTCAGGGGTCTTGGGTATGTTATGAGATCGTGGGTTCGTGTACAGCATTGCGTTGCGTTCTGTGTTGCTCAGCCGCGTGTGGTCAGATCAGTTTGCATCACCGGCACTTCTCCCTCAGTGTGCGTCACCTCTAGGCTTGGCGTGTTTAAGTGCCAGTGTAATGTTGAGGCTTGGCCGTGGACGCCGTGCCCTCGGTAAGCTGCGTCGGGGAGCCTTGGCGTCACAGACAGTGCAGGGAGGCGGCGGGCGATCCAGCGTGTCGGGCCGCTCGCTCCTCCTCGCCCCTCCAAAGTGACTTGGCCTGAGTCTTAGGTTTTGTTTCCAGAGTACAGACAGAGAACAGAGTACAGACCAACCCACCATCCATCACAGACACTCCACCAGATGTATAGGTCACCCATGCGCTAGCTGGCATTGCCCGTAGGATTCCTCCCGCCACATGGCACCAGTGTTTCTCTTCCGATCGGGTCACTCCTAGACGTGGCTCAGTAGGTCACCGGCGGCTAGTCAATGTGTGCGGCCCCGGGCAGCACAGTCAGCGCGCCGCCCTGCCAACCAGCAGCAGCGAAGGCCGGGAGTCGTCAGCCCCGGCCACCCCCGACCCTTCGTCGCACCCTGTGGCCGAGCAGCCGCCGCAGCCTTGCTCACTAATGACTCCCTGACGAGCCGTTCATGTGCGTCCTTTGATGGCTGTTCGGTGCCACAGTTTGCGACGTAGTGCCTCGGGTGCCGGGGCTGACGGCGAGCGTGTGGCGAGATCAGGGGTTCGAAGCCTCGGGCACCGGTTCAATTAGGGTCAAGGGATATAAGGATCAGTACATCCTCTCAAAGACAACAGTTGAGCCTTGAAACTAATTGAATCGTTTCTTACGGCTTTGTGTCACTAATCACGCCGCACGAGACACGAGGTGAGTTGTGTGTAGTTACGAGATGTCGTCTGTGTTGTGGTTTTTTTCTTGTCATTATAATTTCCCTTCTGCTCATCAAACCCTGGCTGCTACATGTTGGTCACACCGTCTGCTAACTCTCCCGAGCAAGCGGGGCCGAGGCCTCCGCTGCATGTGTGTGTGCGTGTGTGTGTGTTTGTTCCCCGACAGACTGAGGGGTGTTGCTCGGAGGCTGGGCGCCAGTACACTGGTGACACACGGCCCCGTAAGTGGTACACATCCTCTTGTTGTTGCTACTACCGTTCTCTCCTCCACCCATTGCACTTGGTACCTCCACCATCGTGTATGTAGCTCAGGAGTCCAGGGGAAAGAGTTCAAGTAGTTAAACTCATTCAAATACTTGTTCAAAAGAGTCTCTTGATATTCATTATTGCAAAGACTTAATTGATCAGTATATAATTTAAAGTTTGATGATCTATTTAACCAGTAACTTCCCCTTTGAAGGATTTAGCTTAGATTTAATTCATCCTGTACCCCCCCCCCCATTAACTACCCCTTCATCCCACCCTGTCACCCCACCCCATCACCCTTCCGTACCAGTCGCACACCCACCACGCTAGCCACACCCCATCGCACAAGTCATACCATCATCACCCTAGCCACACCCCATCACGCTTGCCACACCCATCACCCCAGCACATTAGCCACACACCCATCACCCCAGCACATTAGCCACACACCCATCACCCCAGCACACTAGCCACACCTCATCACACTAACAACACCCCATCACCCCATCACGTTAGCCACACCCCCATCACCCTTCATATTCACCCTTGCCGCGCCATCTTCTTCACCATCATCATCATAATCATCACCATCATTTCCCTTCTCTTTAGCCAGTCTTGGATCGGCATCATTTAAGTCTTATAGAGCATCTTCAGCTAAGCAATAGTGTGTTCATGTCACTCACTATGATGATCCACCATTGTACTGTAATGATGATTATAGTAACCAACCTTTGTCAGTCCCCACCTTCACTATGATGCCAATATGCTACGGTGTCCTGCATAGCTCTACGTAGCATCATAAAGTAACGCTCATATTTTTTTTTTAAAGGAAGCAGCTCAAGGACAAAAAAATATCAATAATGAGGAAAAAAGCCCGCTAATCACTGCCTCTATAAAAAAAGAGTTTAGAAAAGACTATTTATCCACTATCACGCTCATTACGATACTATGAAAGCTTTCCGTAGCATCGTGGCCTTCTGCTCTGACTGTTATACCTATCAGTTCATCCTTTCCTCTCGGGTCATTCTCAGCATCACCACCATTAATCGTGTAGCTCCTCATCCTCTTCACCAGCCATCCCTCACCACCCTCACCCACGCACCGCCCTCCAGCACCTCATTCATCTACGTAGAATTAGGTAGATAAGACACCGTGCTTCCCTCTGCCTCTCTGGCCCACTGACGCCGCTTCCCCCCACAGCCACTCCACCCGCTTGCTGGCCGCGACCACTCTAAGAAACGTCTTGGGTACGAAGAACTTAGCGGAGATCTTGAGCGAGAGAGAGAGCATTTCCCACAACATGCAGAGCTCCTTAGACGAGGCCACGGACCCTTGGGGCGTCAAAGTGGAGAGAGTAGAGATGTAAGTAGCACCATCACCAGCTTTGTTGCAGCCCACGTGGAGATAGGTTGTATATATCAGGGCCTGGCGCCGTGTGGGAAGGGCCATGCATAGTGTTCTTACCTCTTTCTTGCCTATTTGTGTTGGTACAAGATCGAGTCAAATGTGTATGTCCCGAATGACCAAGCAGCACACGTAGACAGACGCAACGCCTTTTCTCCCTCCCGTTTTACAAGTAACGTAATGGACTCCTCATAACACACCCTCTCGCTGAAGCGCTGTCTACTCAGTGCGTGACGTCATTCACATCACTGTGTTCCCATACTGTTTCGGCGCCTGTAGTAAGTGATGTCTTGTGTGTGTGCGTTGCTTTACGCCCTTCGCCTTGCAGCAAAGACGTGCGGCTCCCGGTGCAGCTGCAGCGAGCCATGGCCGCCGAGGCCGAGGCAGCGCGAGAGGCCCGAGCCAAGGTGATCGCCGCCGAGGGTGAACAGCGTGCATCCAGGGCCCTCAAGGAAGCAGCGGACGTCATCAACGAGTCCCCCGCAGCACTCCAGGTGAGCAGGACCTCCAGGGGACCCCCTCACCCCGCGGCCCATATCTGAAGCGGTGGTCAGGCCTCCTCCCCCCCAGCCCCGTGACGCCCAGCTCTTCACCCTCAAAGTCTCCTTCAGTACATGCTCCCCAATTGGCCTTCAGTAACTCAGTCCGCACCAAGCACACATGAAGCACACCTCTCATGACTCAAGGCGCTACTGGTAGCTTTCAGAATATGGGCCTCACTAGGATATGTACCAACAGTCCAATAACGCTCTGTTTTTCATATATAAAACTCACTAGTGACAGTGAAGGCAAACCTTTGCGATCCCAGTGTTTTGTGAGCCTGATACACTTTTAGCCGCGACACAACATTACTAACCCTGGCCGCCGTCCTCCCCAGTACTGTCCGCCGCGCAACACTTGTTGGTGCCTTGGTCAGCCTGGCTCCAGAGGCTCGTTAGGCCACTCACTGGAAGCTTCAGTGTCAACAATTTCTATTTTAGGATTTTAGTGATCAAAGCATTCAGTTCCAGACGTATAGTATTGAATACATTAAAACATTTCCATTATATTAAGGAAAATATTAGCGAGAGACTTACTACACTATCTTTATTGTTTCCTCAGATTTAAATGAGGTAAATTTATTTATAGACTGCCGGGTATGATATATATATATATATATATATATATATATATATATATATATATATATATATATATATATATATATATATATATATATATATATATATATATATGTTAATTGCTAGATTTGCACTATGTATATAACATGTATGGTAATTTGTGATGAGTCACTGGTTATGTGTGTGTGTGTGTGTGTGTGTGTGTGTGTGTGGAGGCACATTCTGCCCCTAGCGTTGAGTTGGCTGTTGGTTTTCGTCGGGTGTGGACGTGCCTCGTCTCCCTCCCTTTCCCTCGCCCTTCCCTTCCACAGCTAAGTGACTCTACGGATAACACTTGAAGTTATACACTTGTTGTTTTTATATATAATTTTAACATTTCATCTGCTCGTATTTTGAATTTTGATTTTATTGGTAATGGCATAAGTGACCTTCATTATTAATTACCGGACGAGCAGTTCCAGCACCAGAGTGTGCTCAGCCACCCGTCACGGCCGACAACACGTTCACACACATGACGATATTTTAGAGTACAGCGCAGTAACTCGTACAATCAATACACTCCTCAGCATAGCGCCCTAATACTAAACATTTTACTTGATTCACGCCCCTCCTTGCACACACTTCTCCTGCCATCAGCCAACTCGTCTTACATGCGTAGCTGCCATTCAGCAGTCCTGGCGCTCTGCGCATTGTTGAACAATCCGAACCACCCGCCCTTGGCCAGCCACTCAGCCACCCTGAGGTCACAACAATGCTCAGTGGAATCATCCAACACTTGCCTGGAGACTTTCTTGTCAGTGTCCCTTCGAAAAAAAATGGAATTAATGTCCATGAATATCTCGTCAGTGTGTTCGCTTTGAGGCTGGTACATAAATCTCTTTAAACCCGATACTCTGTGGCCACGGAGACGCTGGCCTGGGGATTCGAGCTCACGCAGCACTGAGGCGGTATATATTTGCTTGTGCCAAATTATACTTTCCAAGGTTGCCTCAGCACCACTGACCTCTGGGAAGCACAACCAAAGTGAAGTGGCTGTCCTTGACAGTCTCGGCAGCCTACGCTCTGGCTGGCCGCCGCTGGCCTTGGTGGTCAGAATAGGATATTTCATTATTTGATGCGGGAATGAATGATTAGTGATGAATATTATCTTTGAACCCTTTTCAGAAGCTCATCAATATTATATGACAGTTACCTGCATAATGTTACCTTGTTCTTCCTTTTTGTTCTTGTTATTTTTGCGCGAGGGGAAGGCGCCCAGGCCCCTTTCTTGTGTAGGGGGCACCAGGTAGTAGGTGGTAGGCACCCGGAGGTTTCCTTCATATTAGGAAGATAATTCGTAGCCAAGCGGTTTTTCCCTCTCCCTAAGACTGATTAGTAGAAGTTAGCAAACAGGCTTACCAGATTGAAACCATCTTTACTACTACTATTATTATTATTATTTATTATTATTATTATTATTATTATTATTTTTCCTTTTATTTTTATGATATCATACTACAGCTACTGTCGCTTCTATTACTGCTACTACTACTACTACTACTAATAATAATAATAATAATAATAATAATAATAATAATAGTATTGTTACAGTTACTACAACTACTATCATTAATCTATACTACTAATACTATGAACACTATAGTCATAGCTTGAAGTAGCTGCACATCTTAGAATTCCAAATGGCAATATATATATATATATATATATATATATATATATATATATATATATATATATATATATATATATATATATATATATATATATATATATATATATATATATATATGGTAATACTTTATAAGAAGTCCGCCTCCCCCTTCGCCACTCTAGCCCCCCCTACCCCCCAAGACAAGCCTGGGGACCTGTGGAGAACTGGGGTGTGGGGGTGAGCCAAAATCACTGAAAAATGGGCTTCCAAAATTTCCCTAAAAAAAATCCCTAAATGAAGGAAAATTCCCTAATGTCGAAAGTAAGGAAAGTACTAACTATATAACCTAACAGCTCCCCTCGCCCCCCTCTGGACCCCCCTACATGTATGATGCGCCGGAAAATCTTTTTATTTTTATTTTTTTATTTATTTATTTTTTTTGAGCAAATTTAAACTACTCCAACCAAACTTTACGACCTGCTGATATATATATATATATATATATATATATATATATATATATATATATATATATATATATATATATATATATATATATATATATATATATATATATATATATATATATATATATATATATATATATATATATATATATATATATATATATATATATATATATATATATATATATATATATATATATATATATATATATATATATATATATATATATATATCTCGCTCCCTCCCTCCAAAGTCCACCGGCGCTTGATCTGTTGACATGCTTACACTGTCATTGTTCCTGTGAATCTGAGGATCACCAAAGTTCCTTCTTCCATATAGTTGGGTTTACTCATTTATGCATACATTTCCTGCCTTTTAAGACTATTACTCCATCCATTTGGTGAGACCACTTACAAGTTATAGAGTTGATCTTGTAGTCCGTGAGTGTGTCATTATAAGACTGGTAACCTATGTCCTAGTTTTCTGCACATCAAATGCCACTACAGTAAGACCTTGATCAACCCTGTGGGCTTTAATTAGACTCCTAACACAGGAGTCAGAATTTGTAATGTAGCGTCCTCCTTAGTTGTAATGAATAGGAAAGAGAGGAAAATCTGAGGCACTACCAAATAGATTATGTAGCTGTACATCAATGTCTTACTGGCCAGCCTGTAGAATGCCAGCTTGTTCCTTCCCCCACTGATGTCCAGACCCTCTCACAAGTCCACTAGTGAAGGTTGCCTCAGCAACCATTATTGATTCTTCCAGTTGGCAAGAGTCATTACTTGTGTCTTTTATAGATCTAGATTGTCTTGCTGGAATTTGAGGGCAACACATTTTTATGTTCTTATACCATACTGCTTATGGCTCTTAAGTTTTAAAATGATACACATTAGTGAAAGCTACCAAACCAATTCTTTTAACATTTTTATCTCAAATAGTATCAGTCTGATGTGTTTCAGTTGTATTTCTCATATGTTGTATTTACTGTTAACTGATCCATAATCTTTCAGAAACTGTAAGCCAATTGGAATGTAATATTAATGGTGAAGTGTATTTATTAAAGTGGTGTAGAGGACACCTCTTGAGTGTCCAGTGACACGCAGGTGTGAGTGAGGTGCAGCGGCCCGCAGGCACTGACCCCTAACAGCTAGATCACCGCCTATAGAAGCTTAATAGAGCAGCAGCCTATAGTAGCCTTAGCGTTTGACAGACTAGTGCAATACATTTGAAACCTCTCCCTGCCATCCCTCCTTCGTTCATCCAAATTAGCATGATCATTTTGACACTTGTCCACACTGCAAATGCAGAGTCCTCACAACCAGAGTAATTCCCTTGTCTACTTATGCTGTGTTCAGTGATTATTTGAAGATGCTAAGCCAATAGAGCCCAGTTTATAAGTCCCTGTTGTATGCCACTAAACCTTATGGTAATGTCAGTGTCCATGTGTGGATGGCCATTCCGCTGGACACCCTTGTAGTGTCAACATAGTACATGAGCACCGCACCAAGTCATGCAGCACACTTGTGCACACTTGCCTTAAGAAATACACACACACACACACACACATGTACACATCCACCATGAGCCACTAGGGCAATATCACCTCTCAACACTGTCCAGGGAAAGGTGTTTGGCAACCATCAGCCGGCAAGCCGAGAATTGATAGAAATCTGTTTGTATGTGATGGGGATCAACAAGGAGACATACAGAAGAGTAAATAGAAAAGGTGCTTACAGGATATCAAAAAACACAGTATTTCACAGATTCATTGAACTGTGGAACAGCTAGACAAAGAGATCATTCGGGCCAAAAGCTTTAATGGCTAAATTTGATCAACTGAGACAGAGCTGAGGCCCCACAAGTGTGGTGCATTTCCTGTACATTATCACAACTTGGTAAATACACACACACACAAATACATATGTATTTGTTGATACATACATACATGCATAAAGATTAAATTTGAGCCAGTTTGCATGTTAAGCCTCAAGCATACTGTTCCTTATCACTGGGAACCTTAAAGTAGCAAGCAAGCACAGATTATTATTCTCATGCTGAAAAGATTGAATGCTAGAATGGAGCCATCAGAGTTGAGAGGAGCAGAGCATGGCAATGTACACGTAGTGACATAGGAGGGAGGTTTTAAGTAATATATGAGCAGTTTTTCACATGTATGACACTTCCCAGTGTTATACTTCCTTGTTCACTTCATGTATGACAAATGTAAAATATTGTTTTTGCACGACAAAATTATGGAAGTCTGCATTTTGAGATTTCACTTTTTCATGAGCAAGAATGCATCAGATTTCATGACCTAGATCCTGCTAGTCCCTTGGGCCCTCTGTGGGAGGACGAGTCATAGCTTATTTACATAGACTTGCTGTGGGCAGTTGCATCCTGAGCACAAGGCTGGAGTGGTTGCTTTACTAACTTCAGATTTTTCCCAACTTTACAGAATTACGGTTTATAACATTCCAGATTTGCTTCAGTAGTGTTAGATAGCTAGACAGAACTAATCCAGCTATACGATACTTCCAGCTGCGCTACTTGCAAACACTCAGTCAAATATCGGCAGAGAAGAATTCGACCATCATATTCCCTCTTCCAATTGACTTAATCAACAATCTTGTTTCAAAGTAGGAAAGGTGGGTTGGAGCTGAATGAGGATACTATTTCTGTATTTCATTATATTTATTTCCTGAGCAGTTATTCAGAGCATTGCAACTCTCTCAATACACTAAATGCAATCTAGACGAAGGTGAGGTGTGGTTATGGTACACTTGTAAACAATAAAGGATATTTAATGTCAGCTTGCTGTGAGTTGTCAGTGGCAGCTTGTATGGTCATTGCTCCCATGTAACTGAACTAGTCTCTAAAAGTCAACTGAATTCATACAGCAAAAACTTTATTGAACATATTACAATAAACTTGTTTTTGTACATTGAGGAATCACTTGCATAGACACCAACTCAAGGAAACTTGCAACGTATTCACACACACACACACACACACACACACACACATGCACACACCAAGATCCATCATTGTCAGTCACTGATAAATGTCAAGTACTCAGTTGTGTGAACTTTTTTATGTGAAGTTACTCAAAATTGGATAAATGTAAAGACAAACATCTTAGACCTAGAGTAACCTTACCACCTTAAAACTATCAGTATTTACAATGTTGAATGGGAATATTTGAAAAGTAATATTTCATATTATTCACATTTGATGAGAAATAGGAAAACTTGCTTCTATGCTTCATAAGATTATTTTTCTAAATGATTAAATAAAGTTTTGCTGTACGAAACCTTTTGCATAGTTTTCACCTGAGTCTTGGCAAGTTTTCAAAATGACCAGTTAATCCTCAGAAAAGACAGTTCACAGTTGGATGCTCAAAATTATCTCGTCCTAAGCAAGATTCAGTATAACTTGTTTGACGGTGGAAAGTGGTCCATACCATTCACTTACTGGATCTGTTTTGTCCAAGTGTAGTTGTTTTATATTGTGTGTGTGCTTATTTTGTCTGTTGCAGACTTTGTCTATAACGTGCACAAAGAGTTCATTACCTCAGTCTCCCTTTTACAACCTTGCACACAATTCATACAATTTGTTTTAGTTTCATGGACAATTGTTTCCATTTTGCTGTTTCTGCATGCTTGGTTTTGTTATGTGCTAACTTTGTTGTAAATGTTTTGATCCACTTGGGTGTATTCATATAAGTTTACAATACATGCCATATCGCTGACCCATCCCAGAAATGATATAAGAATCCCACATCACACTCCCACCTTGTTCGAGCAAACCCTTGCATCAGGTGGACTCCCATTGGCCAGGACCCATTTCTTACCATGTGTTCAATTTTATTCCAGCTCCGCTACCTGCAAACCCTCAACACTGTCTCTGCGGAAAAGAACTCTACTATCATCTTCCCAGTCCCCATTGATTTCATCCAGCACTACATGAGGAAATAGTTCTGCCTAGTTCTGCAAGCATCATGGACTCCAATAGGTTACTTTGGTTTCTTTGATCAGTCACCTCCTTAGAACAGTGAGCTCAAAAGTTAGTTAAACATCACTTTTTTTTCTCACAGAATGAAAGCAGGATTTCAACAGCCAGTTCTCGAAGCTACGGGAAGTATTTTGTAAAGGAGTAACTTTTGCCTTAAAACTCATGACTGACGATTCCATGGATCCTGAGGGAAATCAGTTCTTGATAAATGAATTTTAGTGTATATAATTAGATTTTTAAATAGTTAGGTATTCCATATATTATCTTGCTATGAAAAGTTTGAATAGATAAGTTAGGAAATGGTTATCCGTAGATTTGATTATCTACTTCTGAGTTGTTAGTTGTATACAGATTTCAGTTTAAAGGCATAAAGGGAATTATTTTGGTGAAGATAACTTTAATTGAAAGCAATATGCTAAAAAAAATATTTTCATATACATGCAACAGTTGTCATCAAGATTGGAGAAATTACTTTACTAGGAGGAAAATAGCCAGTTGGAACTTCCTTGAACCTAACCATTAAGCCTTTTTTTGTGTTGTGAGATACATTAATCACCAGTCTTTACTTGTCTAGCTTGTAATGAATTTGTCTGGTATTTTACATAACTGATTTATCATTGATTTCAATAGCTATTAGGGAGTCATTAATACCTATTTGATTAACGGTGGCTTCTGAGTTGCTATGATTTATACTCTTACAGTTGCACCTACTGACAGGTAAAGACACAATGGACCACTTAATTCAAATGGTATTAACTTTTAAGGAAGTGTGAGAGCATCAGCATCACGCACTCTGACTCAGTGCTTGAACAACAGACGGAAAGTTCAACGATACCAGATACTTTTGAGAAGTCTTCAGTGCTTTCTTATCTTCTTCAAACACTGGATCAGAACAGCTTGATTACCAGACAAGCAGATTACGAAGATAGGTTTTGTATAGAGAATACAGGTCACTCTAGCAGTCTAGAACATGTCTTGGGAGACTTACTATGATTGTTATTGGAAATCCAATAGAAGTTGAGGTTCCAATTTCTTGGTTGACCCTCATGAAATGATGAAAACTGTTTCATACAGTTCTTTCTTTTAAAGAAAGAAATATCTTTATATATCATGAAGAAGTAGAAGTAAACCTCACCTCTGTATAAATGTTTCATAACATTGGCCCTCCATCAATGTAGAGAAATTAATATTTATATGCTTATTAGACTGAGAGGTTTATATTACCCACAGTTACATAGGTATAATTCCTACTTATTTGACTAGTTATCAAATTGATTATGCATATTATGTTAAGTTCAAAGAATATTGGGATACCTGCACTCCATATTAGCCTTAGTAGAATAGCCTATCTTTAGTCATTTGCAGAAGCTTGTTTGCCTGTTTTCCTGTTGACTTCCTTGTGCTCCTCCTGCTGCTCCCTTCATGACCGATATTCTCTTATGTCAAAAATGTTAGTCAGAAAAGGATCAGCCACAGAGGAGACAGGGAAGTCATGGTCTGCTTGCATTCACAGTGACTGTGATGTGTGTCACTGCGTGGCGATGCACTGCCGTGTTGGGCTGCCCGGCCACCCAGACCCCAGCCAGCCAAGACACTGGTTTAGATTTGTACTCGTTTTACATTACCACCAGTCATATCAAAGCCATAGTGCATTTTTCTTTGTTCTTGTTGCAATTAGAACCTTAGCAATGTACTCACTGAAGCAGAGGTTCCCGGCCTGGGACGCCACACCTCCGGGGGTGAAAGAGGGAATTTCTAAGGGTGACAAAGTGGCTTGTGTAGATTAATTTTACTGCTTAAGTTTTTATCTGAATATATTGGAATTAATTGAACAATTCAGATTTCCATTTAATGCAATGAGTTAAGAGCTTATTTTTAAAATCAATTTGTTCACAGGAAATACAGTGAAGTTTAATTTGTTACAAAAATTTGAAATTAGCCTTAATCTTCATATGTGACATCACTTTTTGTGGAAGGTGAAAACATCAGTCAAACATTGTGGGGCACAGGAAGGCTTGGGAACCACTGCGCTAAGTTGTAAAAAAAAAAAAAACTGAGTGAGTACTTATACATTATGTATCTTTCTTAAATATTTCAGTACTTCAGGCCAAGCTGAGCACTAGTTACTTTGGCACCGTGCAGGAAACTGTAGGCATACTCCTGGTGGATAAAACTGCCAGTTGTGTGTGATTCTAAAGAAAGGAAAAGTAATGTTGTTGCCGCCACTCCCTCAAGCCGTGGGGACTTATCCCTCACCGCGCCGGGCTGCCGGGCTGGGGCCCCGGGCAGCTGTGTCCCTTGTCATGTTGTGCAGTGCATCTCAGGTTTGTTTTTCTGATTGTAAATCATAACATATAATTTTAAGATTATGCAGCACATTATATTCAATTAATTTTTAACACGACATGCATATATTTTACAGATATAGATTGAAAACAAGAAAAGAAGTTTTAGAACTTATCTTGTTCCATATTTTGTCTTTGTAATCCTAGAGAGTAAAGTACCTACACAAAATGAAATAAATATTGTCTTTAGAGTAGGTTTCAATCTTTACATTCTCCAAACAGAATTCAATTTTCCATTTCTTGTGTGCTACTTGGAGATGAAGCAAAGTATTTTACTCTGTAAATGAAGTTTGAAAGAACATATCTTCATAACTGTACATAGCATATTTGTAATTACAACAAATGCAGTATCTTTTGAAAAGGTTATCAAAAATTTTGGCCAGTAATTTTCTCTCTCAGACTACATTGGCCTCCGTTTGCCATCTTAAATGTGTTTGGATCAAGTGATATTTATATTGCACCTCTGTATTTATGGTCTGCAGCATGTTATTAGATTTATTGTGGTAAGATTTTCTGATTTAAGCCTAGATATGCATTTCATTGTGGTTCCATGTGGAATGTAATGCAACTTTCACAGTGACATGAAATGATATCTAAAGCTGAAATTGAGATTTCTCTGAAATTTGCTACACTACCTTGTACCCAGAAATTGACTCTAGAAAAAAAAAATTGATCCAGAAAATCCTTTAGACTTGTAATAAAAGACTTCAGAAAAACCAGACATCAAGTGTAGCGCAAAACATATATATTATGACAAGTCAGTCTTGCTAGGAATGCACAGGAATGGTTTTTCTGGGGTAACATGCTTACTTGTGTGTTACCATCCATTAATGTTAAATCATGTTTCTTTTATACAGAATAAGAATAAATTTTACTTCATCAGACTCATTTGTTTCCCCAACCTATGTAATGTGGTGATTCTTAACATGAATGCTGATAGATTTTTAAATAATTTGTCTTTCATATATTGCCCATGCCCCCAATAAAAACATAATAACAATTAATATTTTTTTTTTCATCGCCAATCCTTCCCTCTCGATTAAATAAATTTGAAGTGTCTCACTCGCACGCAGCATATATATGATGATGGAAGAGGTGCTATTTTTTTTGGCAAGCTGTCTTGGCGTGGATGGCGATTATGCCCCGCCACCCGGCTTTCCTCAATGAGAATTCCCACCCCTTACTTTGCAGGTAAAGAAGAGCAATTCCCAAAGGATAGGAGCAGAGGCAATCACACAGGCACTCAACAGGGGACTTTCCTCTTTCTGGGCAAGTGTGTAGCAGACTAAACTAGAGCACCTCTAATTTGTGTCTCCTATAGGGCTGAGAGGCAGAGTACTGTGAGATTTCATTTAAAGAATTCAATTTTGAATGAAAATATAGTGGAGAAACAAGCATTGCTCATCTTGCTTTATTCCTTGCAAAAGGAAAGCAGTCTGGGAAACATGTGGCAGCCCAGCATCTCGTCATCTTCTTATCCAGCTAATGCGAAGGGAGAGTGAAATCAGGCTTCCAGTGGTTGATGCATTAGGGTGAGTTACTCATCACTGCAAGCCAGATTTCACTCGCTTTTGAATTAGCTTGATAAAAACATGTCAATAAGATGCAGGGCTGCCACGTATTCCCCAGACTGCCTTTCTTTTGCAAGGAATACGGCAAGGTGAGGAATGCTTTCTTCTCTGCTACATTTTCCTACAAAATTACATGAATAATTTTAATTAAATATCACAGCACTCTGCCTCGCAGCCCTTCTGGAGACACAAATGAGCGGTGCTCCAGTTTCGTTTGCTGTGTGCTGAAGGGGCAGATACAGCGCTACCCTCCACCGTGATGCAGCTCAGAAAGTCCCCAATTAATCCATAAAGGAACTTTGAAGTTTTCATTGATTTCAATACATGAAAATATGAATAAAATTGAGGAGTTCATCACTTAGGAACTCAGAGGACACTGCATAGTTGATTAGTGCGCAGTGACAGTATCATGCACATGGGCACCAAATGCAGCTAGCTGATGTGGCCTTGCAACGCAGCATCCATCTGCCTTGTCACGTCAGGCAGGGGGCTGTTGGCTCATCAAGTAAGGCAACTGGCTCAAGACTAAAAGGTTGAATTCAATCTCAGCTCACAACAGCTTCTCTATGATAGTTAACACTTTCTTGTAGCCTAAGTAGAGCTATATGGTCTTGGTTACTCAGCTCTCAGGGTTGTTATGGGGACAGCTGGGATGGTACAGAGCTGACATTCCCCCATGAAACCAGGCCTGGGGTAAGCTTCCACAGGGTTTTGCATGTGAGCACCTAGAACATACTAAGCATCTTGGAGGATCACTAACTGCCTCACTTATCAACTGAGCTCAGAAGGCTGAGGGTGGATATAATGGGACTGAGACAAGGAGGCCTGGCAGTGGCGAGATCAGTCATGGTGGGTACACCTACTACTGATTCAGCATGAGCAATGGTACCCGTCTTAGGGGGACAGCTATAGGCATCTCTAGCCAGCTGCAGCCATTTGTAGTTGAGGCTACTCCAGTCAGTGCTGAGACTGAGTGGTGGACCAAAGTCATTATGGAGCAACTATTGCCAATACCATGGTCACTGAATTTAGTTGTGCTGATAATGGACAAGACTTCAACAAATTGATAGAGGTTATGGTGATGGTTCTCAAGGCACTGTAAGTGGAGGCAAAGCCTCTGGTGCTTCCAAGATGTGCACCCCTCCCCCCGGGCCTTCCTAGACACTCCCCATCATTATATAGGCATTTAGTCATTTCCCATAATTGTGCATTGAACTTTCAAGATGTTGGACATGAAAATTTGAAAAAAATATTAGTAAAATAACAGTTTGGCCTGACTGATGAGTTTGGGATTGCTCTGAACATTGGCAGTGGAACATGGGACCATCTGAGCAATGGATGAATGGCTATGAACATTACACTAAAACAAGCAGGTAATGAACACCCTATGCATCCCTGGCCCTCATGGGTTTTAAAGTTTGCACCCTCCCATATAAATTCTCAAGTTGCATCAACTATATTTTACTATTGGTTCAACTGTCATAAATCTAAGTGTAAGCTTAACATCACCAGATTATAGCCAGAACAGTGAGCCCTACAGTCATGTACTCAAGAAATTCATATATGCTTTTCTAAATAACAGAACTTTATCTCTAGCAAAGTAGGACCTTCCTTTGCTGATAGATACCATTAGTCTCTCTGTGTCATGTGTTTTAATACACACTCAGGCAAAGTCGGGTCTTCCTTGGTTGACATTACTCATTATTTCTTCTGCCATGTGTTTGAACACATCCTTGACCGGCTCTGACCTTTCTCACAGCAGCAGAGATTACTACACGATCTACTGCCAGCTTTTATTCTTGCTCTTCTTGCTGGAGGGTTTCAAGATATCATCAGACACATTACAACCAAAACTCATTATTGCTCCAATAAAAACTGACTGAATAATAGCAGCCATCTTTCAGTCAGTTTTTATCATATTTACCAAAAGGGCGGTGGACCACTCCAGCAGGAAACAGGACAGCAAGTATTCATGATAAGGGCTGGGCCACCTCCCAGCCCTCCCCAGTGACAACAGGAGGCACTCATGTTCAGGGTTGGACTGCCTCCCCAATACCTTCAGTGCCTCCTGGAAGCACTTAAGGTCTTAGGGTTTCCCCGTATGTCAACACAGTCATTAAGTCGGTTTTATCACTTATCTGACGTCATTCACTCAGACTATCAGAACTTTTCCAGATGCTACTCAGATTGAGATATTCACCTAATTTGCCTTTAGAGACAACATATATTGATCCATTATTTAGATATTTTGGTGACAGACAGAAATGACAGACAATGACAATAATATTATCACCTCCTTGGAGGCAGCAGGCAATAATAAATTGATAATATGCATTTCAGGATGTCTTGCCATCCTCCAGCATGTGTGTAGTAAGAATAAAATGTTAACAGTAGATCATGCAGCAATCTCTGCTGCTGTGAGAAGGGGCAGGACAGGCCAAGGGTGTGTTCAGCCACATGACACAGAGGGACTAATGGGAGCTACCAAGAATACTTGATATAAAGTTTTATTGCACAGAGAAGCATGAATGAATCTTCAAAATAAAATTTGGCCCAATATGGCAGGCAATACATATACTTTGGAATACACTGTTCATTTTATAGACATTAATCTAAAAATTCAGTTATCATCCCTAATAGAATGAATAAAACTTTCCATTTACCTCAGAGAGAAGCTTTTTCCATACAGGCAACAAACCCAAAACAAAAGAAAAACACAAACAATAAATGAAGGGAGCAACATCTACCCGGGCCACAAGACACAGGCTCAGTCCTGGGAGCAAGGGTTCCAACACCTGGCAACAGAAACACTTCAGGGCAGGACACACCTTGACAAACATTAATTAGTCTCATCCTTCATTGCTGGCCATGTTTTTCAATAGAAAATACAACATATAAATGTAAATTTAGGAAATGCTATAACTATGAAAATTAAAAAAAGCAGAAAATAAGAATGATGATGAAAAAGCTTGCCGCCATGGAGCAGGGACGGATGCCTATGGGAAGAGGGCGAGGGGGTAGCACACCTGGCCCTCCTGGACCAGGGTGTGGTTGGCAAGGATGCCCTGGAGGATGGGGGAGTCTGAGTCACTCTCAGAGGATGTGCCCTGGGTGAGGTGAGCCTGAGATGAGGTGAGGGCTGGGCCATGTGGAGCTTGAGATGGGGTGAGGGCTGGGGCAAGCAGTGCTTGAGATAGGGTGAGGGCTGGGGCAAGAGGACCTTGAGATGGGGTGAGGGCTTGGGCAAATATGACTTGAGCTGGGGTGAAAGTTGGGGCAGGTATAGCTTGAGATGGGGTGATGGCAGAGGTAGGTATGGCTTGAAGTGGGGTGAGGGCAGGGGGAGGCAAAGCTTGAGATGGGGTGATGACAGAGGCAGGTATGGCTTGAGATGGGGTGATGGCAAGGGAAGGCAAAGTCTGAGATGATGTGATGACAAGGGAAGGCAGAATTTGAGATGGGGTGATGGCAGGGGCAGGCAAAGTCTGAGATGATGTGATGACAAGGGAAGGCAGAGTTTGAGATGGAGTGAGGGCAGGGGCAGGCAGAATTTGAGATGGGGTGATGGCAGGGGCAGGCAAAGTCTGAGATGATGTGATGACAAGGGAAGGCAGAGTTTGAGATGGGGTGAGGGCAAGAGCAGGCAAAGCTTGAGATGGGGTGAGGGTAGGGGCAGGTATGGCTTGAGATGGGGTGATGGCAGAGGAAGGCATGGCTTGAGATGAAGTAATGACAGGGGCAGAAGGAGTCTGAGCTAGGGTGAGGGAAGGGGCAGGCAGAGTTGGAGCTAGGGTGGGGGAAGGGATGGGTGGAGTTGGAGCTGGGGTGAGGGTTGAGGCAGGAGTCTGAACTGGGGTGAGGGAAGGGTCAGGAGTCTGAGCTGGGGTGAGGGAAGGGTCAGGAGGAGTCTGAGCTGGGGTGAGGGAAGGGTCAGGAGTCTGAGCTGGGGTGAGGGTTGGGACAGGCAGAGTTGTAGATGGGGTGAGGGAAGGAGCAGGCAGAGTTGGAGATGGGGTGAGGGTTGGGGCAGCAGGAGTCTGAGCTGGGATGAGCGTGAGGGCCGTCAGAGTCTTTGATGGGGTGAAGGCAAGGGCCGGAGGAGTCTGAGATGAGGCGAGAAAACTGGCAGGGGCCGAGGAAGCCATAGGACGAGGGGAGGGGGAAAGGGAAGGGGATGATAGGTCAGGACAGGCCTCGAGAATGTTGTACGTGCCAGTGTTTGCAACGGTGAAGGGTGAGTAAGGAGAATTAGAGTCATCAGAACCAGAGCGTGGGGTGACAGAGCGAACGACGTCTCCCTGCTCCTCTCTCACAAGGCTACCCACCTCCTCTGCCTCCTCAGTCACTGCTTGAGGATGTCCTGGAGGCACTGCATTATCTGCTGATGAGGTTGTAGTGAGCTTCATCTGCTTGGCACTTACTCCTTGCTGCATACCGGCTGACAGAGGTTGAGGACAGGAATGTGGAGTGCCGACATTGGGCGTGGGCTCTGTGATGGGAGTTCCAGGAGTGGTAGAATGATGTAGGGGAGTGAGGGAGTCTTGTTTTGTAGGGGGGTGCAGGGATGGAGGTGAAGCTGAGACTGGTCTGGCAGAGAGATCAGGTACAGTCAAGGTACTTTCTGTGGTGGTTGTGATGGCAGTCTCCCTCAGGCTGTCCATCATCTCCAGGTGGCTGAATAGATTTGACCGCCTCCTTCCTTTTTTCTTGGCGGTGTCAGTGGAGGGTGGTGAACTGTTGTCTACCGCCCTCCTCGCTGTTGTTTTTTCCAAGGGGGAGAAGGCAGCCCAGACAGTGCCCAGCGGAACATCACTATGGCCGTTCTGCATCCCTCGCAGCCCATCAATGACCTCTGACCCTATGCTGAGTCTTGCTGATCTGCGGCGTACCTTCTTGGGCTTACTGAGGGGGGAGAGCTGTGCTGGGGAGACATGGAGGGAGGGTGCAGCCAGTCTAGCAGAGGGGGATGGTGTGGGTGATCCTCCTCTTCCCTCCACTCCTCTTTCTCCATCTATCCTATCTCCACCCTCAGCTGGCACAACACAGGCGACTGGTGAGTTGAAGAGTGTGCGTGACTGGCCCTTTGGTGGTGATGGCAGTGTGGATAGCAGTTGTGGTATCTTGCTGGCAGGGACAACACTGTCACTGGGAGAGTTGTTGGTGAGGGTGAGGGACGGCTTCAACCTGGAGGATCTTGGCTTCTTGTCCTTCCCACGCCCTCTGCCACGCTTAGAGGTTGGGGCGGGGTCTTTGGTGGTCTCCTGGGGGGTCTTAAGCATGTAATGCTTTTTGATGGTTGTGGCTGGGGCAGCCTCTGGACTCCTCTTGCTCCCCAGCTTGAGTTGAGCATCCTTGGATGATGTGGGGTGTTCTATCATCTGGGGTGATACACTTTGCCTTTTACCCCTGGGCCTTCCTACTACCCTAGGACGAGGAGACTCAGGTGAGTTAGAGTTTGTTGCAGCCTCTGCATCACCAGGAAAAGAGGAGGGGCTGCTACTGCTCTGTGGGAGCACCAAGCCAGACCTCCGCTTCAGTCTTTTCTCACGGGCAGACATCTTGGGCGGTGAGCTTTGGTGAGTGCTGGAGGAGGTCAGAGAAGTGCTGGGGCTGACACCATTAATTTTGGGGATCATGTCACACCTTGGCCCCTGACCCTTCTCCTCAGAGGATAGAGACTGGGCTGAAGCTACCTCCTTGTGTGTTTGGTTAGGAAGTGAAAGTGGTGACTCAAAACCTCCATTCAAAGAGTTGTGAACACTGATCATCCCCTCCACTAGGTTGGGGGCAGAGGTGCCAGGAGGATCCAACAGCCCTCTCTCTTGCTCCTGATACTGGCCAGGGGTGGCAGTCTCCTCCTCTAGACATAAAAGAGCAGCAAGCAACTCGTCATCAGAGATCACATTCCCCGTTGGCAAACGCACCTTTGCTATCCTCTGGAACCTTTGTGCGCACTGCTTCCGCTGCTTGAGCTTGTTTCGTGGGGGTTGGTAGTGACTGGGAAAGACGAGGTAGCGCTTCAGCTTTCTGTTGGCCATCAGCAAGGCTTCATCCTGACTGGCCTGTCCCTGCTGCACCTTGCTGGGACGGGGGTCCTCAAAAATGGTTTCCAGCTGGGTGTGGATTGGGTCCTTGCAGTTCTTTTGAAGATAAAGGCTCTCCAGAGTAACCTCAGGCTTCCTGTTGCTCATGTCCTCTTCGTCAATCTCCAGCAACACCTTCGTGAGCTTGGGTGGCCGGACACGAAGCCTGAAACACCCGCACAGTAATAAGGATTGATTTTTGAGAAAATTAACTGATAACAATATGTCCAAGTTATCTTCTGACCATTTGAACGGACAACAAAATTTAGGATTGTTAAAAGCAAGACCAAAGAAGCAAAATGGTGAGAATAATATAACAGTAAAAAAAAAATAATGATACAGTAACAATACAATACAATGACTCAGTAACCTTAGGCAACCTTCTTCAAAAGGCCACCAGCTGACAGCCAGGTGAAAACCAACACAAGATTTAAAATATAAATATCAAAATGGCAAGGATTGTTTGGCAAAAAAACAAAAAAAGAATAAATATTAACAAATGTTTTGTTGTTCATTGTTTAAACATTTCTCAATGCCACCCGTTGATGCTGTTCAGCCAAACAATGCTTAACATTTCAACATTTATATTTTAAATCCCATGTCGGCTTTCACCTGGATGCCAGCTGGTGGAGCGATCCAACTGAATATCTACATAATGATACAATCTTCATATATTTTTTATTAACATATTAGACAATATTCATATTTTGGGAGCAAGTGTGACATAAACACTTAATCTTGTAAAGCAATGGCAATCATCAGCTGACCTGCGTGTGGTGGTGGTGGTAGCATCTTCCTCCGCAGCCATCGTGACTCCAGAGAGCAGCATTACCTGGACATGACCTGTGGAAGGCACATCAATCACCAGCTATGTGGGGTGTGGGGTGGGCAGTGTGGAAAAAATATTTGGTACTCATGGACACAGCTCACCACCCACCAGCTACACATTTATGGTTGAAACAGGTGTACTGCATAGGGTTGCAAAGGGTGTGAAAGTTTATAGTATAAATCAACAAAGAATGACTTCACTTTGTTGTATAGAAAGTCTAATTAGTAAGGAAGTATATATGAATTTTCTGAGTCAAGACCTATAGTAACTGTTTGGGATTTTGTTAGGTTAGGTTAGGTTAAGTTTAGGGTATCTCCAAACACATGATAGCAGCATCTTATGGTATAAATCAACAAAGAATGACCTCACTTTGCTGTATAGAAAGTCTCATTAGTAAGGAAGCATATATGAATTTTCTGAGTCAAGATCTATGGTAACTGTTTGGGGTTATGTTAGGTTAGCAGGAAAGCAGACATCAGGAGTGGAGCACAGTACTATAGGGCTGGTGGACTCCCAAGGTGACCGTAGTGAACGTCACCTAAACAACGACAAGACAAGATTTCCCCAGGTATTGGTTCACCAGGAGGGCTGTGCGCCGCCCCCATATAGACTGCCATTTATTTTTCGCTCCTGCAGCCTTGACAACAAGTGGCCGGTGACAGGCAACAGGAAACAATGACGATGGTAACAGATGGCAACAGGTAACAATGACGAAGGTAACAGGAAACAATGACGAAGGTAACAGCCAACAGGAAACAATGACAATGATAACAGATGGCAACAGGTAACAATGACGATGGTAACAGATGGTAACAGGTAACAATGACGAAGGTAACAGGCAACAGGAAACAATGACGAAGGTAACAGGCAACAGGAAACAATGACGAAGGTAACAGGCAACAGGAAACAATGACGATGATAACAGATGGCAACAGGAAACAATGACGAAGGTAACAGGAAACAATGACGATGGTAACAATGACGAAGGTAACAGCCAACAGGAAACAATGACGATGATAACAGATGGCAACAGGTAACAATGACGAAGGTAACAGGCAACAGGAAACAATGACGATGATAACAGATGGCAACAGGTAACAATGACGAAGGTAACAGGAAACAATGACGATGGTAACAGCCAACAGGTAACAATGACAAAGGTAACAGGTAACAACAGGTACGGATCAAGCCATCCACTCAATCTCAAACAGCCATTTTTAGAAGTCACCAGCGAGCAAATTCTCCTCTTACAGCCTATGCAGCTCCTTAACATACCCCTCACTAAACCAAGGCCTATAAAACGTTAATAAGGGCGGATAAATGTGATAAATATGTACCTTGTATTGCCGCCACCCTCCGCCGCCAGTTTGAAGGGAAGCTTGACCTTGATCTTGATGTCACAGATGGCTGGTGATTGTTTACTTTGGTCTGGGTCTGGTCGATTTTGTCTTTATTTTGTGAAAAGACTGTGGAATAATAGAAAAACGAAAGTAAGATGATATAATTGAAACCCAGGAAAAGAAAAAAAGAGAAAAAGTAATAGAACAGAGGGAAGATAACGTTTAATCCTGCATTCCCTTTCCTCCCCCTCCTCCTCCTCCTCCACATAGCATTATATACATGGATGAAGGAATGAGGTGTTTTTTTTTATGGAGGAAGACCAAAAAAAGATAGAAGGATAAAAGTCAATGCAATCATGTATAACTTCCACATAATCATTCAGGATACACTACCGCCATCATATTGGACCTTTACAAAGACTTATCCAACACCTATATTTCCTGAACTGCTGGAATGGACGTCGAATTTGCTGCTTTTTGCTTCTTACTTTATCTATTTATTTACTTATCTATTTATATTTCGCTTTGAATTGGCTGTATTTTCCTTTTACCCTCCCCCCCACCCCCTCTCTCTCTCTCTCTCTCTCTCTCTCTCTCTCCACGTTCATCTCCACACCCACAGCATCAATTTCCATCTGCGAACCTTCATCATCTCAGTTCTCTCACATTCATCTCCCAACCATCAGCGTACCCCAGCATCCCATCTCCCAGCTCCTGCAATATAATCTCAGTTTTCTCCCTCTCATCTCCCCATCATCAACATCCCCCAGCATCCCATCTCCCAGTTCCTGCAATATAATCTCAACTTTCTCACATTCATCTCCCCATCATCAACATCCCCCAGCATCCCATCTCCCAGCTCCTGCAATATAATCTCAGTTTTCTCCCTCTCATCTCCCCATCATCAGCATCCCCCAGCTCCTGCAATATAATCTCAGTTTTCTCCCTTTCATCTCCCCATCATCAGCATCCCACCTCCTGCAATATAAATCTCAGCTTTCTCACATTCATCTCCCCATTAGTAGCATCCCATCTCCAGCAATATAATCTGTCCTAATTGTCTTGATCCTTCTGTAAAGCATTTCCTCCTTCATCCCTCTGTCCTAAGAAGTGTTAAGGAGATCTAGCCCTGCTCTGTTCAAATCTTTCATCTCCTGTCCTCCTTGTCATAACATTATACATATTGGATGAAGAAATGAGATGTTTTAACCCCTTGACTGTGGATTTCCTACAAGAAGACATCACCAAGCTACAGGAATAGAACAAAAAGTGGCTGCTACAATTCAGTGAAGAAAAATGTAAAGTCCTGAGTCTGAGAAGGTAAAAGATGCCTGGAAGGATAAAAGAAGAGTGAGAATATTTAAAAGAAGATAGGAAACAACCAAGAAAAGATGGAAAGATGACATCAAAAGACTCAGAGCAGGAAGGATGGAAGAAGAATCAGAAAATCACTAAAAGAAGAAAGGAAATGGAGAACAGAGCAACAGACCAATGACATCTTCCTAGGTTTGCTCATGTAAAAAAGCAAGCAAACAAACATGTGTATGAATAGTACCTATGGTCTTGAAAAAGCGTTGTTTATTATAAATTCAAACTTACAACAACATTTCAAAAAATGTACATATATAAAATCTGACAACACCTTTCAACTGTCTCTCAAAAAATGCCCTCAGATCCACGAGTCTCCTGTTGCCGGTGTTGTGTTTCTCCATGTCCTCCTATTTCTGGCATCCGTTTTGTTTACAAACCAAAAGTCAGATTGCTATGAACACGGACCTGTGTACGCAGCTGGTCAGATAAGACAATTTTGTTTTTTGAAAATAGCAAGATGCTACTTCCCATAAATCTACTGATGAATCACTGCATGAAGGCTATTTATTGGTCCTTCACTTCACCTATTACAAAACAGAGCACTGTACTAGATTCATTGATGTTTTCCTATGATAGAATAAAACAATATGCCATCCCGTGCTTGAAAACACTGGGGGGACAGCCATGTACACCCAACCAGCTGCATACACGGATCCGTACGTGTTAATAGCAATTCGCCTCTTGGTTTATAAACAAAACGGACGACCAGAAATAAGAGGACGTGGAAAAACAGGACACCGGGCTGGGTCATGACCGCCTGCCTCTCAAGCCTTGGCAACCCCTTGAGCCTTGCCATTAAAATTACTGATTATTATCCACACAAAAACAACTTGGGTAGTACTTAAAATGCAAAATGTCATCTTTCCTGTAAAGAAATCATAAATTTATGCTTCATGACAGTTGGTATTTTCTATTCTAGAAATAAAGTTTATGAAGTTGATGCACAGTTGATGCAAAATATCTGAAACTATTTCCATAGGCCTTACTTAAACTAATATCTTAATTTTATGAAATCCTTTTTGAAATTTGCTTCATTATATGCACTGCCTCATGAGATGCTTTATGCTCTCATATTAAAGCCTTGATTTTCCTGACCCACAATTTTCTTATCAAAATTCTGGGTGATCTAAAGTCTACCACAGTACAATCCCTTCTCCAAAAGCCAACCATAATTCACAGCATGTCCATCAGATACTGAACAGTGGCAGTGGTGTTTACATATCCCTGGCCATGAGTTGATGCCCCAAGCTTTGCAGTACAGTATACAGCACAATAGGCCTGACACTAGCTGAGCACTGGTCTTGTCTTAGCACGACAATGAGCACAAACACATGCAAGCAGACAATCTGAGCCACACAAACATGACATCATCAAACTGGACTAGACTTAGCAGTGGCATTTGCTGCAGGAAATGTTTACTACTCAAGATCATTTATAATTTAACTTTTCTAATTTTTCCAGACAACCCTGACCCAACTTTTAAGTCTGCAAAATCAAGGGTCCACGGTATATATTTCGGATAAAACTTGCATGTATTTTCATAAACTTTATAACTTTCTCATTTGTTCCTACATGCATCCACTCACACCACAAACTCTTTACTTAAAAATCTTCTCCTGCGCTTCTCAGTGACTCACCCTCATGTATATACACACAAAACATACAAACCAACGATGTACAAAATCCTTATCAATTATCGTTTCCTGGTTGACCTTTCCCTAATACACCCTCCACTAGCCTTCTTTACACAGACATTACTGTACTTTACCTCACACTTATGCAACACTTAAATCTCAAATGTCTTTTTCACCTTTAGTCTCTCACTTTCACCTCTCTCTTAAAAACATTTGTCCTAATTAACCTTTTCCACACACACTTTCATCTCAAATGTCTTTTTCACCTATAATCTCTAACTTACACCTCACTATTGAAAACATTCCTCTAGTTTAACATTTCCACACATCCTTATGCAACACGTCCTTTCCTCTCAAATGTCTCTATCGCCTAAAATCTCAGTCCCTTCACCTCACTTTCTGATGTACTGTGCAAACTTGTGTAGCTGCTCCACCACCGCTGCGACTACCGCGTTCACAGAGTCATCAATTAGCATCTGCATGTAGCTCACAGCCTCCTCGTCACTCAGGTCCAAACGGAACTTGTCCTCGACCTTTCGCACTGTCTTATCAGGCTCGAGGGCAATATCTGGCACATTGGCATCCACCATGAGGGAGAAAAGATTGAGTATGAGGTTGGAATGGCGCCGCAACTGATGGAAAGCAGTGTAGCACAACTTTCGGAACTCGAGATAGAATTCGGAGTGCGTCCCGCCCATCCCTTCAACCATCTCCCGACTCAGTTTCATCGGAGGGGGGAGAGGCTTGGGGTCCCGGCCAAGGATGTAGCCAAAGTCGATGTGGAAAAGGTTGCCGTTATGTGTGAGGAGAAGGTTATCGAGGTGGCGGTCCCCAATCCCCAAGAGGTAGGTAATGACGCAGTAGCCGGCGCACGAACGGATGTAGGTATCCATCACTTCCGAGGAGATGCCGTATGGGCCGGTCTCGCAGGGTGCAACGTTGCGGAAGAAGTTGAGGATCCCCCCGTCGACACGCAACACCTAAGGGAGGGATCGGGTGTTGGTGGGATCAGGGAGGAGAAAAAGGGTCAAGTCTGTCTCGGTGTGTTGTCGAAGGTTAAGGAAAAGTGTTTGCCTTGCCAGAGTGGTGAGAGAGAGAGAGAGGGAGAGACAGAGGGAGACAGAGAAAATGAATGGTGAAGAACATTATGGGTCATGAAAATATGAATTTAATCAATAATAACATGAAGATAGAGAGGAAAAAAAATTCTGAAGTGTGTGAGTGTGTGTGCATAAATTTGACAGCAATCATTCCTCCTCCTGCTTGTCAAGTTCCCCCCCCCCCTAAAAAAAAAAAAATAAATAAATAAATAAATAAAAATAAAAATAAAAATCACCCACCTCATTTACCACCAAAAACTGAGTGACGATCGAGCCAAACTTTAAGATGCAAATGACATTTTAATCTCACATAATCCAAACCTCCATGAACAAGAAATGCACAGTATGACCTACTACAACACACAAAAGTTACAGACAGACTTACGGGAGGAGAACAACGAGAGTGAAAACTACTTACGTCTGCCACCGACCGGGACTCAATGAACTGGACGAAGCCGTGTTTGCTGCTCGTGGCCAAGACCTTGTACGGCGTGAGCTTGAGGTCCAGGTTTTCACGCCTCAGAAGCCGGTCCATCAGAGTGATGATCTAGCGGAAAAATTATTCACTGTAACGGCAGGTAAAACTAACCCTAGGAAAAGATTGTATATTTTCTTCGGATAACAAAATGTCCTATTAGAAGGGCAGTCATACATGGGATAAGAATGTAGTACTATGTCTTAAAGAACAAAATATCTGACAAGAGACAACCAAGCATGGATCAGGAATGTACTCTATCTTAAAAGAACAAAATATCTGACAAGAGACAACCAACCATGGATCAGGAATGTACTCTATCTTAAGAGAACAAAATATCTGACAAGAGACAACCAACCATGGATCAGGAATGTACTCTATCTTAAGAGAACAAAATATCTGACAAGAGACAACCAACCATGGATCAGGAATGTACTCTATCTTAAAAGAACAAAATATCTGACAAGAGACAACCAAGCATGGATCAGGAATGTACTCTATCTTAAAAGAACAAAATATCTACAACAGGGGTAGCTATACACTGGACATGATGCACTGTATCTCAATGCATAAAATCACTGTGGCAGGTGTCATGTTTTTGTTTTCCATCCCTCAACCTCTTAACCGCAGATTTCCTACAAGAAGACCTCACCAAGCTACAGAAATGAAACAAAAAGTGGCTGCTACAATTCAATGAAGAAAAATGTAGTCCTGCACCTTGGGAGGGGAAATCCAGCATACCAATACCACATGGGAAACACTCCACTATCCACCACAGAGGCAGAGAAAAACCTGGGACTATATGTTACCAGGCTACCAGTGAAAGCCAAATCCATGCCAATCACAGCAGACAGGTTAAGCAATCAGCACATATATGACAGAGAGGTTCAAATAGGAATCAGATAAATCTATGGATGGGAAAGGCAGATGGTAATCAAATGATCCTCAGGAGCTACCATACGTATAAGTAGACTAGCCTCATGGATGCCTCTCCTCATCCTTGTGTAACCTTGTGCAAGTCATCACAGCTTAGAGAATTAGTCTCTGCCCCACCCAGATCATGCAGTCTTCTATGAACCCCAACACAAAGGCCTGAGGGATGAGAGAGGTTGCTCAGCTCATGTCCGGCTACCTGAATGATGAGCTGATCCTGCCGCAAGTCATCCCCGTGTTTGAAGATTGCCACATACTCCTCCTCGGTGGCCGTCCTGAAGGCCAGCCGGCAGGGCTCCAGGGCGGACTTGAAGAGCGTCACGCCCCCCCGGAGGATGCCGTTCACCTGGATCTGTAACGAGAACAAGGGTACAAAATAGGAGTAATAGTTTTGTACATTCAAAGACTATCATTACTATTTAATGAACCTATATTTAATGGAAGAATGATTTATCCAACCATATAAACAAACAAAATATTTCTATATAGATAGACAGATATAGATACCACATAATTTTCTAACAAAAAAACAATTTTTCTGATCAATTTGAACAATTGACAAACTTTTACATAAAAACATTACATGACTGCCGCTAAAAAGATTTTTCTTTTATTCAATACAGTACCTTGCCCTTATTAAAACATCTGGAAATAATGAACTTCCAGATATGATGACTTTGTGTCCCACTCATTGGGTAGTTTGTCACACATAACAGTTTACTGTAAATAGCTGCTAGCCAATTGGACTGTGACAAAATTATCAATACATTCAGGAATTTTATGCTGAATTGTTAAAGGATTCTAGATGTGGCCACTGTATCCAGGGCACTATTACTGGCTAGAATATCTGTTGTGCATGAATAACAAACTGGCTGATACATGGCTGCTCTCATGACAGAAGGATCCAAAATATTTGCACGCGATCGACTTAAACAAGAGTCTCCGTGTACCACATACAAACTACAAAGTGTCAGTTTACATGAATGAATTATCTTTAGTGCCAGCACAACAATGGTTGTGTGGAAGCAGTACAGGGTGCATGACTCATGGGGTGTGGTGGTGGTGCAAGTCAACAACACCTGCCACACACCTGTGTCCCCCTCACCCTGTGGCTGGCAGGTGTCCTGACTGACCTATACTAAGCAGGGAGGCTGACTCAACAAAATATATCATCATCATCACCATCAGCAGCAAATGATAGTCCTATTTGGGGCTTCCATTTTTAACACAAATTCTTTCTCCTCTCATCTCCCTTCATAACTTCACCATGACCAGTCATTATTAGTCCATTGCAGAACAATGGCCTTCACTAACATATCCCAGATCTCCTTGCCTATGTTAGTGTACTCCAGCCTGCTCAGGCTAAGGCTCTACTTAATCTCTCCACCTCTGTCTGATTTTAGTGTACTCCCTCCTGCCATCAGTTCTGGGCATTGTGCAGCCTAGCACAGTCAATTTCTTATTCATTTCTATCATCATACCATTTTGATCACTGTACCATCAGTCTTTGTCTGTTCCATGATCCCTGATGCTTGCTTCTCGTCTCCTCATGTGATATCGAACAAAAAAATACAATGTGGCCCCAAAACACCTGCCTTTCAATAGGGACATTTTGAGGGATGATCATTAACAGAAATTGCTTATTCAACTGTCTGCTGTAATTTGGGAAGCAGACTCATAACAAGTGAAAAGGTATTGCTGAAGCCTCCCCACTTGGCCACTTACCTCAGGATCCAATGGCAGGGCAAGCTGCTCAAAGTTGGCAAAGTTAAATTTTGTACTATCAGGGTCGGCAAATAGTAGTTGTTGCAGCTTCTCCATCCTGCGAACACGATTTCCACTCTCCTTAGAGACAGTCTGAAAAGTAAATAAACTCATACCGATTTCCTTTACAGGTAATGGTCAGCTTATACTGCTGGTAAAACTGTGTGTGTCCTTTTTACTGTAAATACCATAAATAAAAATTTTGAAATAAGAAAGAGAAACCTGTAGGGTTAGAACAAAGGACAATGAATGAGCAAATGCTTACCTTGACGTGGGACACCAGCTGGTCCACAAAGTGGTCCTGCCTGGCGAGGGACGCCCTGGTCTGCCGTGCCTCGCGGCTCCCCTGCTGGAGGGCCAACTTGAAGCGACGCAGCACCCACAAGTACATTTCACGTACCTGCCGGGACAAGCACAAAATAAAAAAACTGCCATATTGTTGAAACAGAATGCAGGCAGTATTGTGACCTGCCCAACAAGGAAAGCCACCAACCCAACTTAGTCGTGGACCCTAATTGGTGGTGGCTGCCAATCTTGCTGGTTAAAGTTGGGTTCCTGGACAAGGAAAAGTTTATTTCTCCCCTCTGGCTTAAATTACTTTTTCTCGTGTTTCAGAATGAGCAGAAGCTTGCATCAGACTGGTGGCTAGCAGTGCTATACTATGCAGGCTCTGTTGATTATCCAGGAGGTGCATGATGTGTAGGGGGAGAAAGTTGAAAGTAAATACTGGTAGGAGGAAGATTCTGCTATTTGAGAGGGCAAGAGAGCAGCAGACTATCGAGTTAACACAGCATTACAGAGTTAAATTAGAAAACTATCCCAAATAATACCAGTCTTATTTTTTTTTTTTTTGGGGGGGGGGGGGGGGGTTTAGGAATTGAGTTAGAAAAAAATATCAAAACAATGAGGTTTTAGCATCTAGAAATGCCTGGTAAAGCATCACCTGCACTAACAAACTGCCAGACTTATTTTTTCTACTTCATGAAGTTGAAAAAAAAAAGTAATTTTCTAAGTTGGAATGTGAAATAGGCAGAAAAGTCAAGGCAATTTTAGAACACTTACACCCTACACTGGCAAGGGAAATTATGCCAAAATGTACATCACAGGATGAAAAATTGATTTATCCCCAAATCTCCAAATTACCAAAAATTACTTAGGCAGTTTGTTGACGAGGGTGACGATAGGAATATTGCCTCTCTTTTGCCCTTAGTTTGAGCTCACCTTTGCATCATGCTTGAGGCCGACCGCTTGGTCCTCACACTCGACCTGCAGGTACCAGTAGAGGTAGTTGGCCAGTGTAGGGTTCTTGCAGGCCCTCTGGATCAGGAAGGAGGCCAAGTCCAGCTCTGTTTCCCCCTCAGCCAACTCTGGGAGCAGCACAGAATCCGTCACTGCAGCTGACGGGTCCGAGCTGTCCTGTTCTACCAAGAGTGATGATGAAGGCGAGCGCTGGATGGTGGCGGCCTCGCTCTCCTCAAGGGATGATGAGGTTGACTGGGTTAGGTCAGCACTGGTTGACCCCGCAGAACTGGCCATCTTGTCTTGCTGTGACGAGTGCTCTGACACGGTGTCTTCGGTCTGCCCACTTGTGTCACTGGAGGAGTAGTGGGAGACATCACAGAGGCTCATGTCGATGTTGTCCAGAGCCTCGTACTTCAGAGCCTGCACCAGCTGGAGGAGGTAGAGTAAGAGGTCTTCATCTGAGGCCAGACCGAGGCGTTCCACAGCATAGCGCCTCACCTCAGGCTGTGTGAAGCCCGGCCCAAGCAGCTCCAAGGCATCATCCACATCTGGAGGCACCCACTTCCCCAGCAGCTCAATGGCTTGCTTGGCCTCCCCAGACAGCTTCCAGTTAACGCCCTTCAGGAATTTTGTGAGCGCCTTCTTCTGGTTGCTGAGATAGAAGCGGTATTTCCAGACCATGTCCTGCTCGTCACTGGTCAGCTGCTTGGTGGGCGGGTATTCAATGATCACGTGGAGAGTGTTGCGGATGGAGAGATTGGGCTTTAGGTCCTTGTCTGTGACCCCAGAGCGGAGAGACCTGTTTAGGCGGTGGTGCTTGGCCTCCTGCAGGTTCTCCAAGGCGATCTCTGGGTCCGGGATGCGCACGATGTTCCCGCTGGTCCTGTGTTCGTACTCGTCCTGGTCTCCGCGCTCCCACCACACCACCGAGTAGATGACGCCCTCGTGCTCCACCCTCGGGAACTCCACCATCAGGTACATGGAGTTGGACGACCGCTTCTCCCGCTCATTGATCAGCTCGATCTCCCGGAAGGTGAGGCGGTCCAGCCAGTCCACCTTCATCATCTGGCCATTCCGGTGCTTCTTGGCCAGCTTGGCGAGGCGCTGCATCTGGTCCTTGCCCGGGTCCTGCACCTTGCCCGGGGTATTCTCAGGATGCGCCACAGTGTTGGGCCACACCCGCAGGTCGTGGAGGCCCTGCCGGAAGACGCCATGCTTGCCGAAGAAGGAGATGGTGGTGCCGCCGATGGGCTCGCTGCGCCGGGGGCCATAGCAGTCATGGATGGTCAGGGCCAGCACGGCATTGCGGGGCAGGTCACTGAAGCGCAGGGGCAGGGTCAGCCACTCGTTCCAGTTCCATCGGGCGGAGAAGGCCTTGTGGGAGGTGCGCACGGGCAGGGCCAGCTCCTTGTCCTCGGCGTACACCTGGCAGGACACGTACAGGTCGGAGCAGGCCGCCTGGTGCAGCCCCGAGAACTTGAGCAGCGGGTCCTTCAGGAGGGCCTCGTAGTTGGGCTTCTCTCGCCGCCCGTCCAAGGTGCCAATCTTGACCTGTATGTTCACGTCCAGGTCGCAGCTGTGCACGTACCAGAACTTGTCACTGTCAGGTTCCATCGTGGGCGGGTGCCATGGGCGAGGCACGGGAGGCACGGCAGTACGGGACGCACGGCGCACCACCTCACTGTCACTGCGCTGCCTCGCTCGGAGTCAGCTGAGCGAGTAAACACCAACATTGCCAGATTGTCTCGTACTCAACCTCTTATGTTTATCGATTTCTGACCCCAAAACTGCCTCCTCGACCCCAATAACTGCCTGGATATATAGTTATCGTTAAAATGGTTAATTATTGGTGCTTTTTGGCAATAGCTATGGCTCAGAAACGGGTAAACATGAGGCTCTGAGTACGATAATCTGGCATGGATGGTAAACACAGATACCGCGGCCAAAAGATTTTCGCGAGTCACTATTTTTATTAGTTGTAAGGAGAGACAAATATTAGTGTTAGAGGAGGAGAGAGAGAGAGAGAGAGAGAGAGAGAGAGAGAGAGAGAGAGAGAGAGAGAGAGAGAGAGAGAGAGAGAGAGAGAGAGAGAGAGAAATCGTGGATGGAAGGAAGGAAGGGAAGGATAGGAGAAGGAGGGAGAGAGAGAGAGAAGGAGGGGAGAGGAAGGGAATGCATAAGGAACAATGGCTGTCTGCATGGAGGGTACAGTTACACTATTTATTGCCTGGGTGTTGGGATGGCATGTTCCTCGATCCCTTCTCCTTTGATGTATATAGCTTTGCCACAATAAACCATCCATCAAATATTTTTCTGGCTCTTGATACCAGACCACCCAGCTGTTCATCCTTCCTTCCGGGCTGGTAGATAGATGGGTGGCCTACCAGGGAATACCAAGGGAAGGTAAACTGTGGTAACCGGATATTGCACAGGCCCTGTTTCTCGGAATAATATAGGCTCAAGGGTCAATGTTACGGAGACGAGCACCGCCGCCGCGCGTACCTACAGCGTAAGCCACCAGCCCTACCTTATACCATGCATGGGAATAAACGACGAGGACAAACACCGCAGTATATAATGTTGTATTCTAATGCCTGGTCAAATCATAGCGTACGTAGGCTACCTATAAAAAAATAATTATAGCGGCGCATTTGAATACCAATCAGACAATTATGCTGCCTCGGTTGTACATGTCATGATAAAATAAGTTTAATTAAAAAATGCACTTGTGTAGCTTAGAGAGAGAGAGAGAGAGAGAGAGAGAGAGAGAGAGAGAGAGAGAGAGATTTACATAGATTTACATAGAAGATCAGACCACACAGACCCCATGGGACTAGACAGACAGAGAGATACAGATAGATAGATAGACACAAATAGAGAGATAGACAGACAGACAATTAAACAGCGACAAAGAGAGACATCATATACGGTCACACAAGTTGATGGGAATATGACAAGTGTTACTAATACTAGAGATAATAACTAACACTAACACTTTGATAAGATAATATGACATTCAATTTTTTCAAACTCTCTCTCTCTCTCTCTCTCTCTCTCTCTCTCTCTCTCTCTCTCTCTCTCTCTCTCTCTCTCTCTCTCTCTCTCTCTCTCTCTCTCGTGTATTGTTCTTGTTCTTGGTCATAATATTCTTCGTTGTCGTCGTGAGCTTATTTTTTAATCCTCTTTTTCATTTTATTTTTATATTTTTTTTCAATTTCTTATCATTACTGTTGCCATTACTAGTCGTCCAGGTTGTAGTCTTCTTCTTCTTTCTCCTCCTCCTCCTCCTCCTCCTCCTCCCTATCCTCTTCCTCCTCCTCTTTTATTTATCTTTTTTCCTTGTTTCAATTTCTTATCATTACTACTGTTACCATTCATCGATGATTTAGTCTTCTTCCTTCTCCTCTTCCTCCCCTTCCTCCTCCTCCTCCTCTTCCTCCTCCTCCTCCTCTTCCTTCTATCATGAATCTAATCTTTCCGTCACACTTTGTTTCTCTTTCATATTTTTCCACTCCGTCCTTCTCCTCCTCCTCCTCCTCCTCCTCCTCCTGGCTTTCCTAATACCATGATATACGCGTGGACGTCGTAGTTGCGTCAGGAGGTCGTCGGGCATTGGGGCATACACAGGGCAAGCCGCCGGGTACCTGATATAAAGGGTGGTGCCTCCGCGAGCCTCCATTGATAAGCTTGGCACCGCAGGGAAGGCAAGATGGGGACTCTATCGGCCGTTCTGGTTTTCGCCTTCCTCGTAGTGGCAGGTGCGTCCAAGAGGAAGTTGTTATTAGCGTTAGTGTGTTAGTATTAGCATTAGTATCATCATCATTACTGAGGTCTATGAAAAGGCATCAACCTCCTCATCTAAACTCATTAACAGGTCAACCAAACCTTATACAGCCAATCCAACCTCTTCAGACCTCCTACACCAGTTAACCAATCCTTACACCACCCAATCCAACCTTTTCAGACCTCCTACACCAGTTAACCAATCCTTACACCACCCAATCCAACCTCTTCAGACCTCCTACACCAGTTAACCAATCCTTACACAACCCAATCCAACCTCTTCAGACCTCCTCCACCAGTTAACCAATCCTTACACAACCCAATCCAACCTCTTCAGACCTCCTACACCAGTTAACCAATCCTTACACAACCCAATCCAACCTCTTCAGACCTCCTCCACCAGTTAACCAATCCTTACACAACCCAATCCAACCTCTTCAGACCTCCTCCACCAGTTAACCAATCCTTACACAACCCAATCCAACCTCTTCAGACCTCCTCCACCAGTTAACCAATCCTTACACAACCCAATCCAACCTCTTCAGACCTCCTCCACCAGTTAACCAATCCTTACACAACCCAATCCAATCTCTTCAGACCTCCTACACCAGTTAACCAATCCTTACACAACCCAATCCAATCTCTTCAGACCTCCTACACCAGTTAACCAATCCTTACACAACCCAATCCAACCTCTTCAGACCTCCTCCACCAGTTAACCAATCCTTACACAACCCAATCCAACCTCTTCAGACCTCCTCCACCAGTTAACCAATCCTTACACAACCCAATCCAACCTCTTCAGACCTCCTACACCAGTTAACCAATCCTTACACCACCCAATCCAACCTCTTCAGACAATCCAACCTCTTCAGACCTCCTCCACCAGTTAACCAAAATCCAACCTCTTCAGACCTCCAATCCAACCTCTTCAGACCTCCTCCACCAGTTAACCAATCCTTACACAACCCAATCCAACCTCTTCAGACCTCCTCCACCAGTTAACCAATCCTTACACCACCCAATCCAACCTCCTACACAAGTTATTCAAACCTCCAAAGACCCAGATCTTCCTCTTCTAGCCTTCTTGAGTTCCCTTGTTGCTCCAGAACTACAACAAGCCACTTTTAACATACCAAACGTAACGTAATTCAATCGAACCAACCTTTACAAACACCCAACGCAACCTATGTTAACCTCCCACCATGCTGCCGCTTCATAACTGTACTAACTCACTCTTACATTCCTTCTTTCCGCCGCGCCAGAGGTCCACGGGTGCTCTGACGGCTTCGAGGACGTCGGAGGGCAATGTTTCTCCTTCCGTTCCGAAATGCTCACGTCCTGGGAACAGGCGAGGAATAGCTGCTCTACGCTGGGCCCCAACGTGGTCCTCGCCTCTATCACCGACCCCAACATCCACCGCGACGTCTACGAGTACATCCAGACATTTGGTGAGCCAGGAGGAGGAGGAGGAGGAGGAGGAGGAAGAGAAACAAAGTGGAGGAGGGTGAGAACGAGAGGGAGGACAAGGTAATGGTGAGGAAGAGGAACGAAAGGGAGGAAGAGGAGGAGGCGGAGGAAGAGTAAAGAAGGAGAAAGAGAAACAAAGTGGAGGAGGACGAGTACGAGAGGGAAAACGAGGTAATGACAAGGAGGAGGAGGAGGAGGAGGAGGAGAAGGAGGAGGAGGAGGAGGAGAAGAAGGAAGAGGTGAGTTGTTTCCTAAGTGGAGTCAGGCTGCAACACGTCGGCCTCTCCCCACAGGTCTGTCCGGGTCCTTCTGGCTGGGCGGGAGCGACGCGGATTTCGAGGGTGACTGGCATTGGCTGGACGGCAGTCGTATCCTCAGGGGGACGCCTTTCTGGGCCATCCACAACGGCGTCCTGGGTAAGGCTCCTTCCACGACACCCGCTGAGGGGTTTCGGGGGCACCGTTTCTATAAGCCTTCTCCCCTTTGAACATAACTCTGTGGCAGTAGTCATTTTCAAAGGAGACTGTTGTTCATTAATTTTCAAAGTATATGTTCAGGTAATTGTTGACACTTGTAATGATGGGATAGACAAACACTGAATAAACTTAAGTCCGTATAATCTATGGAAAGTGACAGAACGAGCGAATATGTGTTATACGGGTCTTGCTCCAGTAAAGGGACGCTACTTTCTTACGCTCCGCGCTGTCACTCCTCCCCTGGCACCCTCTCCTGCAGGCTGGTCTCAGGAGCCCGACGGGGGCAGCAACGAGAACTGTCTGGCGCTGGACCAGGAGAGGAAATACTACTTCAACGACCTGCCGTGCGCCGAGGGCCACCACCCGCTGTGCCAGGAGCTGTGAGCCAACTCCATCCTCGTCCTCGTCTGCATTTTCCTTCTCCTCGATCATATGATGTAAAAACATGATTATTACTGATGTAAAAGAGATAAATAAATGAACAAACGAAGAAGACTAGGAGGGCGAAATAAAGCTAAGATCACAATTCTTGAAAATATATGTAATAAACGACAAGCACTGGACGCTTAGTTTTATTTCGTTTCTTCACTTTCTTCGTTATGAATAGAAATCTGAAGGTCACAATCTCCTTTCCCCCGCGATCGCTGTGTACTCGGCGGCGTGATGGGCGGGGCGGGGCTCACCAGGGCACAGGGGCGGGCGCTGCTTGGCTGTGGTTTGGACGGCGGCACACGGCGGCCAGCTGTCCCATGTAGTTTCAGTAATTTGAGCTGTATTTTGCTCAGGTTTTCTTTGACGTTAAATCTTTGACCTTGAAGGGCAAAAAAAATACCATCACTACCGGACGCAGTGGACCCTCAAGACCCCTGAAGAGTGGCCATCCTCGACCACCAGAGCACGTCTGTGAGTCGTCCCTGTCCGGGGACTCCTAGGGGGTGGTGGCCCCCCTCAAGAGTGGGCTATGGTAACAAAAGGGAGAGAAAAGTGGATTTGTGTCCGTGGGGCCAACGTGATTGGAATAAAGGCAAGTTAAAATGGGCATCGTACCCCACTTATTACATGAACGACTCCATTGTGACCCTGGACGCGGGAGTGTGTTGTCTTGCTGGAGGTCATCGTCCCATGTTTCCTAATGCCCGACTCCTTATCTGCCGAGCCCGTGAGAAGGAACAGCTGGAGGCATTGACACAGACTTAATATAATCAAGAGAAGGTCGCGTTTGCATCGTGTGACCTGCTCCGGAATGAACCGGGTCTGTCTGAGTGAGAGTTCTCCAAGCCCAGGGCCGCGACAGACTACGCCTCACTGGGTCGTCACTTCCTCACGAGTAGATAACTAATCACCAAGCGGAGGGAGGCACACAGCTTAGTATATCAGGGCTTACGAAGATCTTAACTGTGAGGCGAGTTTGAGAGTGTGAAGCCAAAGGGATGAAAGGCAGAGACAGGGAAGAATGAAATAAGGAAGAGGGAAAAAAGAGGATCTGGAAATGGATAATAGGGAGGCACACACTCTAAGTATCGCATCAGGGTTTACGAAGACCTTCAATGAGAGATGACTTTAAGGGTGTGAAGATAAAGGAATTTGGGGCAGTGGCAGGGAATGAAGGGAAAAGGAAGAGGGGTAAAATGAGGAGCTGGAAATGGCAGGAATAAATAGAGAGGGAAAAAAGTCTTGTCAGATTATCACTAGGCTCATAAAACAACCCATGAAAATACCCACAACCTCTACGAAACCCTTGTCAAACTATCACTAGGCTCATCAAACTACCCATGAAAATACCCACAACCTCTACGAAAGCCATGTCAAACTATCACTAGGCTCATCAAACTACCCACGGAAATACCCACAACCTCTACGAAAGCCTTGTCAAACTATTACTAGACTCTTAAAAGTACCCATGAAAATACCCATAACCTCTACGAAAGCCATGTCAAACTATCACTAGGCTCATCAAACTACCCACGGAAATACCCACAACCTCTACGAAAGCCTTGTCAAACTACGACTAGGCTCATAAAACTACTCATTGAAACACCCACAACCTCTACGAAAGCCTTGTCCAACTATCACTAGGCTCATCAAACAACCCATGGAAATACCCACAACCTCTACGAAAGTCATGTCAAGGTTTATAAGCAATCTCAAACTATCACTAGGCTCATCAAACTACCCATGGAAATGCTAGCACAACCTCTACGATAGCCTTGTGTACGTGTGGTGAGGAGGAGGAGGAGGAGGAGGGTAAGGATGAGAAAGGAGATGAGAAGGAGAGGGAGGAGGAGGAGTTGGGGAGCTTAGTAATGGAGACGAATCACATGACAGGTAGGGAAGGGACGTCAGCTGTCTGTGGTCTGGTGAGGCTGTGGGCTTAGTGACGCTGTGACGAACAAAGAGAGAGAGAGAGAGAGAGAGAGAGAGAGAGAGAGAGAGAGAGAGAGAGAGAGAGAGAGAGAGAGAGAGAGAGAGAGAGAGAGAGAGAGAGAGAGAGAGAGAGAGAGAGAGAGAGAGAGAGAGAGAGAGAGAGACAGACAGACAGACAGATAGACAGACAGACAGGCAGAGACAGAGAGAGACGTAATAAGATGGAAGTGAAATATCATTGAAATTACGAAATATTACAGAAAAAAAGGTTAGCATATACATCATGAAAGCTTACGTAAACGCGATAGTAGTGGCAGATAAACAGCGGTGGAAAATAACTTGACGAAGAGAACGTTTTGTAATCTTCTTTATGCAATGGTAAAAATAAAAGATCTAAGTTAACATTTGACAGTTGATGGAGACGAACGGATGGAGAGGAAGACATGGAAGAGGATGAGAGAGAGAAATACATAGAGGAGGAGGAGGAGGAGGAGGAGGAGGAGAGAGATATGATGAAATATTATACTATTAACCTCAATTGTATATAAATCCCCACATACTTAATACCAGGAAGAGAGAGAGAGAGAGAGAGAGAGAGAGAGAGAGAGAGAGAGAGAGAGAGAGAGAGAGAGAGAGAGAGAGAGAGAGAGAGAGAGAGAGAGAGAGAGAAAATCAGCTGGGAATACCAAGGGAAGTGCGTGCTGGCATCTGTGTATGTGTGTGTGTGTGTGTGTGTGTGTGTGTGTGTGTGTGTCAGAGGTGGGTAATCTGCACCTTTAGAATTAATTAGGAGTTCAACACCTCAGTGGCCACCTGTGTTCGGCTGCCCACGGAGAGGCAGAGGCCGAGAGGGGAAGGGAAGGAGGGAGGAAAGATGATACGAAGGACGGGAAGGAAAGTGGATGATGAAGAGGAAGGAAAGGAAGGAAGGAAGGAGGGGAGAACAGATGATACAAATGATGGGAAGGAAAGTGGATGATGAAAGGAAGGGAAGGAAGGAAGGAGGGAGGAACAGGTGATACAAGGGATGGGAAGGAAAGTGGATGATGGAAAGGAAGGAAAGGAAGGAAGGAGGGAGGAACAGGTGATACGAGGGATGGGAAGGAAAGTAGATGATGCGAGAGAGGGAAGAGGAGACGGTAGATGATACAAGGGATGGGAAGGAAAACAAATGAAGAAAGGAAGGAAAAGAAGGAAGACAAATAAAACGAATACTGATATAGATATTATGGAAGGGAGGGAATGAAGGAAATGGCAGAAAATACGAACGCTGGAAAAAAAGACAGAAAGCAGATAAAGGAAGGGAGAGAAGGAGAGAAGGGAGAGATAATGTGAACGATGGAGAAAAAAAGAAGGTAGGAGGGAGGGAAGAGAGGCAATACTACCACTAGGGAAAAAATATATCACAGAAAAGGGAGAGAAGGAGGGAAGAAAATATGATATGACCACTGGGGATAAAAAAGAGAGAGAGAGAGAAGGGCGGGTAACATAAGCGCTGGAAGAAGAAGGGAGAGAAAAGGGAGAGAAAGAGGGAAGGAAAGATGATATGACCACAGGGGAAAAAAACCCCATCAGGGAGAGAGGGAGAGAAGGGCGGGTAACATAAGCGCTGGAAGAAGAAAGGAGAAAAGGGAGAGATTGAAGGAAGGAAAGATAATAGTAATTTTGAGTGGGATTAACAATGAGAGTATTTTTCAGAACACCCCGTGGTTAGGTTAGGTTAGGTTAGGTTACGTGTAGTTCGAATCTGTAATGGTAATTTTGAGTGGGAATAACAATGAGAGTATTTTCCAGAACACCCCGTGGTTAGGTTAGGTTAGGTTAGGTTACGTGTAGTTAGAATCTGTAAGGGTAATTTTGAGTGGGAATAACAATGAGAGTATTTTCCAGAACGCCCCGTGGTTAGGTTAGGTTAGGTTAAGTTACGTGTAGTTAGAATCTGTAAGGGTAATTTTGAGTGGGAATAACAATGAGAGTATTTTCCAGAACGCCTCGTGGTTAGTTTCAAAGCTACAGCCGAGCGTCTGCACCCAGGGACCACATGCCCTTAGAGAGATTGAAAATATGCATCCGGATTCCCACAGTGTACCCAGGTGTTCCCATGTACCCAGTCCGAGACCTAGACTTCTATACCCTAAAATGATACCTCACAAGGGAACGAGTGCAGGTAAGTCGCAGCGAGTGTACCAAAGCAAGATAAGGAAGACTTCGTGTATATATAGCGGGAGGCGACGCATGGGGTGAGCTGTGTTATCTCTCGGGGCAGCAAGGGCAGTGAAGGGAGAGCGACAGAGAGGGAAAAGGACTCAAGAGGCATCATGAAGGGCCTGATCTGTCTCGTCGTCACCCTGTTCGTGGCTGGTTAGTACGAATAAGGAGAATATAGAGCAGTCAAGGCGATATAAGTATTAGTTAAACCTTATGAACCTATAGCGGGGAAGGGATTCGAGACACTGGTGGCATCGTGAAGGGCCTGATCTGCCTCGTCGCCATCCTGTTCGTGGCGTGTAAGTACAAAGAACGAAGATGTAGAATAGTCAAGGAGATAGAAGAGAGTTAGTTAGGCCTTATGAAAACGTCACACACCTTTCCATATGCATCTTGAGAAGGAAAGGGACTCCAGACACTGGTGGCATCGTGAAGGGCCTGATCTGCCTCGTCGTCATCCTGTTCGTGGCGTGTAAGCAAGAATAACGAGGATGGAAGTCAGTCAAAGGGATAGAATAGTGTTAGTTAGGCCATACGAAATCGTCACACACCTTTCCACGCTTAGATCAAAGTGTACAGCGACTAAAAAAAGGGAAGAGGCAGAAAGAGAAGAAGAGAGAACTGGCAAGTCACACACCTTTCCACGCGTAGGTCAAAGTGTACACAAACTAAAGAAGAGGGAAGGGTGCACGCAACGATACAGGTTCCAAGGACAGGAAGGATAAAATTAATATAAAGCTGTAGGGGAAGCCGAACATCGTAATGCGTACCCAGCTTCAAAATTTAGTGCCATAGGTGAAAATAATAACATCACTAGCTATAGGTAATACTCAGATATGCTGCTACTACTACTACTACTACTACTACTACTACTGCTACTGCTACTGCTACTACTACTACTACTACTACTGCTACCTCTTCCCTTCGCGCAGGCTGCCACGGGTGTAATGTTGGGTACGAGGACGTGGCGGGCAAATGCCTGAACTTCTACGTGAGCGCCTCGCTGACGTGGGACGAGGGTAAGGCGTACTGTGAGGCCAACGGCGGCGTGCTGGCGAGTATAAAAACAGCGTCCGAACTCAGAGCCGCCTTCGAGTATATCAAGTACTACGGTGAGGGTCTTGAAGGTTGATTGCTCTATATGTCTGTATGTCTGTATGTCTGTAAGTGAGTAAGTAAGGTGAGTGGTCTTGAAGATTGATCGCTCTCTTTGTCTGTCTGTCTGTATGAATGTATGTGTGTGTCTGTCTGTCTGTCTGTCTGTGTCTATTTCCCAAGGCCGGAAAGGAGATTAGTCAGGTTCTTCTAGGTGGTGCTAGATTCATAAAAGTACCCATGAAAATACCCACTACTACTACTACTATTGTCTGTTTGTCTGTCTGAATGTATGTATGTATGTATGTATGTATGTATGTGTTTATCTCTCTTTCTGAATGTCTGTCTGTCTGTCTATGTGTGTGGGGGGAGAGGAGGTTTGTTTGTCTGTCTGTGTCTATGCTTTTTTTTTGTGTTTGTATATCTGTCTGTCTGTCTTCTTGTCTATCTCTCGCTTTATCTATTGATCTACCTTCGCCTTATTTTACCTGCTGAGTGACTGTTTTATCTCTGTCTCTCCCTCTCTTCCCACTCGTTCAGGCCTGATTGAGTCCTTCTGGCTGGGCGGGTCGGACGCGGCGGTGGAAGGGGACTGGTCGTGGATCGTGGATGGCACCAGGATTGACAAGGGCACCCCGTACTGGGCTCTCTCCTACGGCATCTTCGGTGAGCTGAGGCCACGCGCTCCGCCTTTTCTTTATTCCGTAGTTTCAAGTTTACTTTTGATTATTTTTCGATATATTTTTCCTTGTTCCTTCCTCCGTTCTTCCGTATTCCTTCCTAAGTGTTTAGCGAGACATTCTTTTTTACTCTTATTTTTCTCATCCCTGTGCCCTCGTCCTGTCTCCGTGCAGGCTACTCCCACGAGCCCGATGGCGGCTCCGATGAGAACTGTCTGCTGATGGACTCCAAGCGGTACTACTTCTTCGCCGACGCAAACTGTGCCCAAACTAACCACGTCCTGTGCCAGCAGGTGTAACGCTCGGGAACTACTACTAATCCTTCTGATGCTGCTGCCGCTACTATTTCAAACCAAAACAAACATTCATACAAACAAAACTGTATTCCTGAAGATACCAGAGAAAAATCCCAGTAGCCATAGTAAGCATTCAATAAAGATTCTTCACTTTCCTACTGCTACACGCGACCTAACCTGCGATACTGAACAACTGAACAAACTGGCGACAGCGACGGGGGGCCAAGACAAGGCTGGCCTAGACGGTGAAGAGGCACGGGGCTCGCCGCTGCCACAGGAACACGAGGTAATGGACACCACCAGGTGAATCAGGTGGCATACGCTAAGCTGCGCATGGCCTCTGTTCTCATCTCCGTCACCTTGCCCCTTGAGGCTGTGGCTGGTGATGATTCAGTACCCCGGGTCACAGGACCAGAGCAACATGCATATTACGTCAGTTTATCTTACCCAGGTTTCCCCAGGTGCCCATATATCGACCAGTGCGATAGGTAGGATGAACAGCTGGATGTGCTATGTGCCGCTCTTCCTCCTTCCACCATTCATTTTCTCCTTAGCGAAACATACCACTAACTAAGTCCTTTCTTACCCTCTCCCTTTCTTTCTCACTCTTCTTTCTCTTATTTTCTCCCAAGCTCATCATCTTTATTCTTCTAATCCATCCTCGCCACTCTCTCGGTCCATTCTTTCCCTTCCTCTTTCCCCCTCTTTACAAATGGGTAACTAAGACTACAAGCATGAATACAATACTGGGATACTCTTGGGATGCAAGATTTATTCAGTACTCTACAGCAATACACATGCACCCTACGGTAGCCGCCACGGTAGCTACATCTCGATCAGAGTTCTTAGAGGCTCGTGTCATGCACCAGGACAGGTTCGCGATAAACTCCTTGCTCCTGACCTTTCCTTCACCAAATGACTAAATACCAGACGGCGAGAGCTACACATTACTTTCCTAACCTTACCAATGACACTAGATAATTAATACCAGACGGTGAGAGGTACACATCAAAACTGACTGTGTCAAGGTTCCAGAGTTGGGTGCTGTAATCGGAAGGGATAACAAACAAGATAAGTGGTTAGACACCAGTTTACTTTAAGTAAGAAAACCCCAAAACAGGCCTCACAATCTGAAGTCTCCGACAAGAAGGCTTCAGCACGCCGGACTCAGCAATGACCTGTTGCAAGACTTCTTCCTCTTCGGGGCGTCTCGTCCTTTAAGTGGCAATGACGAGGCAGCACAGCTTCGTCCTTGAAGTGGGGTAGATAACACAACATAAGAACACAGGAGTCTACAAGAGGCCGGCAGGCCTGTACTAGGCAGCTCCTTTGACCCTAAGCTCCCGTGTATCTAACCCCACCTAATATCGCTGTCCATGAATTTATCTAGTCTATTTTTGAATGTGACAATTGTATTGGCACTCACCACATGACTGCTAAGCCCATTCCACTCATCTAAGCCCATTCCACTCATCCACCACCCTGTTAGTAAACCAATTTTTGCCTATGTCCCTGTTGAATCTGAATTTACCAGAGCTGGGCACTTCCGTACCTCTGTCCGCACCTCCGGACCTGCGGAGCTTAAACGAGGTGCGGAGGTCCGAAGTGCGGAAAGTTATTCAAAAGTGCGGAAGTAACAGGTGCGGAACGGCAGTATTTTAAGTCCGTACCTCCGCACCTGAGGTTTGCAAGGATAAAAAAAATGAAAACGACAAACAGTCCGCGCTCTGCAGTAATACTTCCGGTCGTTTACGCGGTCTGTGCTGCAGGGCATGTTACCCCGCCACTTGAGTGATGTCACTCATTCAGATTTACGGCCCGGTTCAAAATATACCGTTTGTCGTCCGTCTTAAAGGAAGTGCGTCATCAATGACAACACCACGTGCACGGATAGCAAGAACCCAAGGTGTTGAGTTGTTTTTTTAAGGTACGGACTAGATTTTTCAGGCGCGCTTTAATAGTTTTGGGTACGGTACCGGAGGTGCGGTACCGGAACGAGTGAAAAATTTTTAGGTGCGGAAGTACAGGTACGGACTATGTGTTTCGAGGTGCGGAGGAGCGGTACCGGACTACCCGATATCCAGTAACGCGCCCAGCTCTGGAATTTACCCAGTTTAAACCCATAACTTAAGTGTCCTACCCGGTTCTCCTACCAACAAGACCTTTTGAAGGTCTCTTATTAAAGCCCTTCATCCATTTATAAACCTCGATCATATCTCCACGCACCCTTCGCCTTTCTAGAGAATGCAAGTTTAACGGTTTGATTCTTTCCTCGTATGGCAAGTTTCTCAACCCCTGAATCATCCTAGTCATCCTCCTCTGCACCGATTCTAACATATTTATATCCATTCTATAGTAAGGTGACTAGAACTGAACCGCATAGTCAAGATGAGGTCTAACTAATGCTAAATATAGTTTGAGGAAGACTTCGGGGCTTATGTTGCTTACGCTCCTAGAAATAAATCCCAGTAACCTATTAGCTCTATTTCTAGCTTTAAAGCATTGTGCTCTTGGACGGAGATCAGAGCTCACTCGCACCCAGACCTGCTTATGAGAGTCATTTAACCAATAGTTATGCAAGGGGTTGTTCCTACCTACTCAGAATACTGCACATCCCTACATTTAACTCCATCTGCCATTTATCTGCCCAGTCATACAATCTGTGGAGTTCACCTTCGAGAATACTAGCGTCCTGATCAGACTCAATTACTCTACCGATCTTGGTATCATCTGCAAATTTACTAAAATCACTAATTCCTGTATCTAAGTCATTGATAAAAATAATAAACAAAAGTGGACCCAATACCGAACCTTGTGGTAGACTAGGGAGGTGCAGGAGGAGAAGAGGCGTCAGGTTCACGGCAGTCTCGGGAGTCCAGGGCGTGGAGAGGTAAGGCACACAGAACGACCCCACGGTATCTGAGTTAGCCCGAGTGAGAGCAGTACAGGAGCTATAGCAGCATCAAGTGCTCAGGGCAAGGCTCAGCCGCTGTCTGACGAGGAAGGCGCGGGCGGCAACCAAGTCGCCTCCCATAGCGGGTTGAGAAGCCTCGGTGATTCAGTCGACCGAGGCGTCGAACGGCGTCAGGCGAACGAGCAGCGGGAGTGAAGCAGGTGGTTCGCTGCGGCTCGGTAGTTGCACAGCTTCGAACGGCAAGATGCGGGCGGACGGCAGGAGTGCCCCGGTCGTTCGGCCGCTAAGTTGGAAGTTGCCCTCACAGTCTGTCTGTCTGAATGTATGTATGTATGTTTGTTTATCTCTCTCTCTGAATGTCTGTCTGTTTGTCTGTCTATGTGTGTGTGGGGGGGGTCTGTCTGTCTGTGTGTCTGTGCTTTTTTTGTGTGCATATATGTCTATTTTTCTTCTATTTTTCTCTCCTCCTTTCTTTCTCCCATTCCTTCCTCCTTTCCACCTTTCTTTTTCTCCTATCCTAACCTTACCACTGACTAGGTCCTTCTTTCTTTTCTTTTTTCCTTTCTTTTTCGCTCTACTTCCTCCTTCCACCATTTATTTTCTCCTAGCTAAACATACCACTAACTACGTCCTTCTTTCTTTCCCTCTCCCTATCTTTCTCACTCTTCTTTCTCCTCTTCTTTATTTTTTTCCCAAGCTAATCATCTTTATTTTTCTCCGAACCCAACCTTGCCACTCTCTTGGTCCATTCTTTCCCTCCCTCTCTCCCCCCCTTTCTCCCTCCTCACAAATGGTAACCAAACATTGTCACTCTCTAGGTCCATTCTTTACCTTCCTCTCTCCCCCTTTCTCCCTCTTCACAAATGGGTAACGGAATAACGAGCGGCGGGAGGCACACAGCAAACAGTTTAATATCTAGAGTCGAATGTCTTTTGCAAATGGAACGGGAAGAAAATGCTTGAAGAACGCTGATCAAGACGACTACCAAAGCGAATATACAGACTCCCCGATGACTACTGAGTGAGGGAAGAAGAAAAGTTGTCCACGAACCTAAACACAAACACGGCGGTACATGACATCACTGCCTTCCATCCAACCTTAAACTAATGTCTCCTGGGCTGGATCGGGGTGTGAGGGGTAGGGCAGAGCAAGGCAGGGCAGGGCAGGGCATGCAGGAGGCTCAGACGCGAGGTTGTTTGAGGGCCACCGTCGAGCAGCAGAACATCATAACGTTGTTGAGCGCGGTGTCGTCGCTGGCAGTCTCGCCCTCCACTTTGGTCTCGATACCGCAGATAGCGTAGCCTGGGAACCAAGGGACGCGGGGGTTAGTTTATACCATACTACTACAGCTTTTCTACTGCTATGACTACTACTACTGCTATTACTACTACTACTACTACTACTACTACTGATACTACTACCAAAACCACCACCACTACTACTACTACCACCACCACTACTACTACTATACTACTACTACTACTATCATTACTACATTTTCTCAGGTGGTTTATGATATAGGCAGTAAAGTTCAGGCAAACGCAAAAACATTCACACCCTACAATGGCAAAGACAACACTACCAAAAGCTGCGTCACATGATGAAGAATTGTGCAAAAAAACTGAAAATCGACCAAAAATGACGTGGGCAGTTTCTTTATGAGGGTTACGATAACAGTCCAACCACATAAGAGTAAATAAGGACGTTAAGTGAAGAAGGGGAAAAAATTGTGTAGTACCTATCGCCCCTGAGACTCAACTGACAGCTCCCCCCCCCCCCTGTACCACTCACCCTCGGGACAATTGGCCCAGTTGCTGTAGTAGCCCCAGGAGTTGCCGCCGCCGTTGAGCGTCACCGTCGAGTAGTCGCACTGCATTTCGAGGTCGTTCGCCGCCGTGTCGTCGACCAGCATGCCTTGGTCCTCCTCGCTCTTCATCTTCAGCCCCGTCAGGAAGCCCGTCGGACACTCCCTCTTGCCTGCACCCAAATCATGCTCAGAGTTAGTGGTTTGGTTTACAGAATGAACACCGAGGCCACGCAAGGCAGTCAGTCCACCCCACGACCTTTTCCATCACCCCCCACTCTCACCCGCTCTCCCCCAGACTCCCCACTCCCTCCCCCGCTACCTTAATCCCACCCCCTCTCCTCCCCCGTTCTCCCCCAGACTTCCCACTCCCTCCCCCGCTACCTTAACCCCACCCCCTCTCCTCCCCCGTTCTCCCCCAGTCCATATACTCACCTATTCTCTCACATTCCCTCTTATCCCCAACCACACACCTTCCCCTCATGTCCCTTTCGATGTAGTGATCATTACGAATAACTCTACGGGAACGTCACTGTAAATTTCACTAAGTAGGTCTACAGTAAGAAATATAGACAGATATGAGGTGAATCTTAGATGCTCTCCATACTAACATGTAGCCTTAAGGGAATGTAAGGACCTAAGAGATATATACTGACCCTAGTTTCAATGGTAGAGGGTATGGACTACTAACCAGGTCCTCCTTTCTCCCTTTGCTTCCTCCTTTCCTTTATTTTTCTCCTAATCTAACCTTACTACCTACTAGACTGTGCCTCTGACCCTATGTTTCCTACTTAATACTAACCAGGTCCTTCTTTCTTCCCCTCTCGCCCTCCTTTCTCCCTTTGCTTCCTCCTTTCCTTTATATTTCTCCTAATCTAACCTTACTTAATACTAGGCTGTGGCTCTGGCCCTATGTTCCCAAGCCTCTCCTCGCCTTACCCTGCGTTACTAGACTGTCGTACTCAACCTCTTATGTCTTCCGATATCCGACCCAAAAAATGTCTCTTCCACTCTAATAACTACATTTATTTATAGTTACCGTTGAAAGGTTTGATTATTAGTGTCTTTTTGCTATAGTCAAGTGTCTAAAAACGGTAAATACAATGGTGGATGCGATAATCTGGGAACCCTCGCCTCACCTCGCCATTCGCCCCATTTCTGGTAGTTGGACGTGATGGAGTACTCCCTCGCCTCCTTCCTGGGCGGCCGACCCTCGCGACCCACGTCCACGGGCTCGCGGCAGAACAGCTCGATGCCGTTCATGGAGGTGTCGTCCGAGGCGTCCTCAGACTCAACCTGCGGCGCGGAAACAAAGACAGAGAGTTAAGATTTGGTACGTTGCAACTTTGAGTAGTACAGGTCTAGGATGATAATCTCTCTTTATCTATCTATAAATATATCACCTTTTATTTTTCTTCCATTCTTTTTTTTTTCTCTCCATCACTCCTCTCCATCAATCTGTATTACTCTGTCTATCTCTCTATATCTGTCTATTTATCGCTATCTATCTATCTATCTATCTAATGCATCCAGAGACTACTTGATACTCTCCTCTTGAAAAAAAAAATCATTACTGGAGGAAGGAAATACCACAGCAAGACTTTAGGTTATTGCAGAGTTTAACAGCCACCAACGCCTTATTCTCACCTTGATCTGGAAGGCATAAGCGAAGGTTCCCGTGGGGCAGAATTCCTGCGGCCCCCAGGAGCCCCAGTTCATGGCCCAGTCCAGCACGAGGGTGATGAACGGCTCATCTTCTCTTTCCTCCCAAGGCACTGCGCTCCCAGACACAACCAGACCTGCGACGGCGAGAATGGAAGGGTGTTAGCGAGGATTGTAAACAGACAAAGGTTGAACAGATAAAGGTTGGTAAGCAAATATCGTAAACAGACAAAGGTTGAAGACAAAGGTTGAACAGACAAAGGTTGGTAAGTGAGTATCGTAAGCAGACAAAGGTTGAAGACAAAGGTTGAACAGACAAAGGTTGAACAGATAAAGGTTGGTAAGCAAATATCGTAAACAGACAAAGGTTGAAGACAAAGGTTGAACAGACAAAGGTTGGTAAGTGAGTGTCGTAAGCAGACAAAGGTTGAACATATAAAGATTGGTGAGTATCATAAGTAGACAAAGGTGCACAGATGAAGGTTGTCAAGCGAATATCGTAAACAGACAAAAATGAACAGATAAAGGCTGGGGAAGAGACGTTAGCGAGTATCGTATGCAGACAAAGATTGAAGATAATGTTATAGCGATTAATAATTATAATATGAAGTGAGCTTGGGCAGAACATATCGTGCGTAGAACTGATAAAAGAAATATAACGAGTAACAGCAAAACAAACTACGTTACCACCAGACAACGAACATTAAGAACCAAGTGGCGGGATGAAAACAGAACCTTAACCGAAGCCGAATAGAACACATTAACATCAGACAGAAAAAAAACAAAAACAAATGAAGTAGCTAAAATAGAACCAAATACGAGGATTGAAATAGAACCTTTGCCGGGATAGAATAGAGTGCACTAACATAACCACACAGAGACCCAGGTACAGAGACCATATCAGAACCTTTGTTGACTCACCCAACAAGCCGAGGACAATTCCGTAGTGCTTCATGGTGGATCAGAATGCGTTCAGAGAGTAGAAGTAGTGTTTGGTGCAGCCCTGTCCTTTATACCTCAAAAGACGAAGCTCGACCCCTGCCACGGTTCACACGGACACGAAAATACTTCCCGCCTCCTTATCGGCCATTTGTTTAATTTCTCATGAGGCAAAACATGTTCATTGATGTAATATGAAGGTGAGGCGAGACTGCTCCTCCTCCATCGCCTTCATCTCCTCCTCCTCCTCCTCCTCCTCCTTTTCCTCTTCCATGGTCTTTCTCCTCCTCTGTCTCCTCTCCTATTTTCTCTTCATTACCTTCATCTCTGCCTCTCCCATTTCCTCCTCCTCCTCCTCTATCCCTTCCATGTTTCTTCTATCTCCTATCTTCACCATCGCCGTCATCCTCTATCCCCTTCTCTTCTCCTCCTCCTGTTCCCTTTCCATGTTTCTTCTCCTCTGTCTCCTCTCCTATCTTCTCCATCGCCTCCATCTACCTCTTCCACCTCCTCCTCTTCACCCCTTTCCTTATGCTCTTCCTCTTATTCCTCCTCCACCTACATTTCCTCTCCTATCTTCTCCATCCCCTCCACCTCTAATCCTCCTCTTGTACCCCTCCTCCTCCTCCTCCAATGCAGCACCTCCTCCTCCTCTCCGTCTTTCCCACACTGATACACAACGACTTTTTATCCAGCTCACTCGTCTTCCCGCTATTCGCCTTAGAAACACAGGAACTTAAGTCGATAGATTAGATGCCAATTGTTTTCCTGTGACAGTTAGTTCTTCATATTCTGACGCATATCTTTTCCTTTACTTTTCCTTCTTTTCACAACCTGGATTACATGAAATTATACTCAAAAGGCAAAATTATGGATGAAAATAGACGAACAGCAAATATGGAGAGCAAAAATTAGAGTGAATAGCAAAGAGAACAGAATGGAATAGCAAAAAAAATTGAATGAAGAACAAAAATTAGAATGAATAGCAAAAAATAGAATGTAATAAAAAATAGATTGAATAGCAAAAAATAGAATGTAATAGCATCAAAATAGAATGAATAGGAAAAATAGAATGAATACCAAAGAACAATGTAATAGCAAGAAAAATCTAATGAATAGCACAAAAAAAATAGAATGTAATAGCAACAAAATAGAATGAATCGCAAAAAAATAGAATGAAGAGCAAAAAAAAAAATGTAATAGCAACAAAATAGAATGAATCGCAAAAAAATAGAATGAAGAGCAAAAAAAAAAAGAATGTAATAGCAACAAAATAGAATGAATCGCAAAAAAATAGAAGAGCAAAAAAAAAAAAATGTAATAGCAACAAAATAGAATGAAATAGCAAAAAAATAGAATGAAATAGCAAAAAATAGAATGAAATAGCAAAAAATAGAATGAAATAGCAAAAAATAGAAGGAAATAGCAAAAAATAGAATGTAATACCAAAAACATAGAATGAATAGCAAAAAAATAGAATGAAGAGCAAAAAAAAAAAATAATGTAATAGCAACAAAATAGAATGAAATAGCAAAAAATAGAATGTAATAGTAAAAACATAGAATGAATCGCAAAAAAATAGAAGAGCAAAAAAAAAAAAGAATGTAATAGCAACAAAATAGAATGAATAGCAACAAAATAGAATGAATAGCAACAAAATAGAATGAAATAGCAAAAAATAGAATGTAATAGTAAAAACATAGAATGAATAGCAAAAAAATAGAATGAAGAGCAAAAAAATAGAATGTAATAGCAACAAAATAGAATGAATCGCAAAAAAAATAGAATGAAGAGCAAAAAAAAAGAATGTAATAGCAACAAAATAGAATGAAATAGCAAAAAAATAGAATGAAGAGCAAAAAAAAAAAGAATGTAATAGCAACAAAATAGAATGAAATAGCAAAAAATAGAATGTAATAGCAACAAAATAGAATGAAATAGCAAAAAATAGAATGTAATAGCAACAAAATAGAATGAAATAGCAAAAAATAGAATGTAATAGCAACAAAATAGAATGAATCGCAGAAAAAAAATAGAAGAGCAAAAAAAAAAAGAATGAAATAGCAACAAAATAGAATGAAATAGCAAAAAATAGAATGAATCGCAAAAAAATAGAATAAAATAGCAAAAAATAGAATGAATAGCAAAAACATAGAATGACAGAGCAAAAAAATAGAATGAAATAGCAAAAAATAGAATGTAATAGCAATAAAATAGAATGAAGAGCAAAAAAAATAGAATGAAGAGCAAAAAAAAAGAATGTAATAGCAACAAAATAGAATGAAATAGCAAAAAAATAGAATGAATAGCAAAAACATAGAATGAATAGCAAAAAAATAGAATGAATAGCAAAAAATAGATGAATACCTAATATGAACAGCAAAAAATAATGAAATAGCCAAAAAAAAAAGAAAAAAAAAAAGATGTTTAACCCTCTCTTTAAAATTACGAGGCCGAGCACATGTGGCAGAGATCAAGGTGAATTAGTTTAAGCACCGCCACTCAGCGCTAATAGATGGCGGGTCATTATCTTAAAATCGCGCATCGGAATGTTAATCAATAATCTGTCGAACCGTGACGAAATGATACAGACCTCATGCGTGTGTGTGTGTGTGTGTGTATTTATTTTAAGGCGTGGGGGAAGCTTCCTCGGGGGAGGTACCGTTGTCTTATTCATTTCTAGCTATCGTTGAAGTGGTTAATTATTGATGTCTGTCTGCATTGGTTAAATGTCGAAAATTCCGGTATTACAATGTGGTGAGTACGATAATGCTGGAAGACCTGCTGAACTTGAAGTGATCGACGTTAAAGAGGAAGGTAACAAAATAAGACATTGCAAATAGAAGGAGGAAAGTGGGCGAGAAAATAATAGAAAAAAAGAAGAATACGCGAATGGAGTGATGATAAAAATTAACTAAGAGAGGCAGAGAGCTGTTATTAGTTAGCAAGAGAAAGAAAACAAGAAAGAAAGGAAAAAGAAAGCAGGGAGAAAAGATACACGCTTGTTCCTAATGTATGAAGCGAATGGAGTGCTGATAAAAATTAACTAAGAGAGGCAGAGAGCTGTTATTAGTTAGCAAGAGAAAAAATACAAGAAAGAAAGGAAAAATAAAGAAGGAAGAAAAGATACACGTTTGTTCCTAATGTTTGAGGCGAATGGAGTGCTGATATAAGTAACTAAGAGAGGCAGAGAGCTGTTACTAGTTAGCAAGAGAAAGAGAAAGAAAGAAAGGAAAAATAAAAAAGGAAAAAAAATATATATGTTTGTTCCTAATCTTTGAGGCGATAGACGTGAGGGTAGGTAGATAGAAAGGGATAGAAGGGGATATAAGAGGATAGAAGTTGATTTATAGAGCTGCTGTTAGTTGCGCTTTTCTTATAACAGACGGAGGTTAATCTTCTGAAGGAGTATTTAGGTCAAACACGCGTGGGCGGATAGCGATGCTCTGATGCTTATGTAAAGTGTGTGTGTGTGTGTGTGTGTATGTGTGTGTGTGTGTGTGTGTGTGTGTGTGTGTGTGATGTGGCCTTTTCAGAAACATTTATCTAATTATATGGACTACTACTACTACTACTACTACTGCTACTACTACTACTACTACATACTCACAAACACCCATAAACACGTAGACATATTAATACACATTACTATGGTACCCACTGCTTAGGTTTTATTGGTAGGAACTGTTGGGGGCTATGTTACTCCCTATAGGAACTCAACAATCGTCCCTAGCTATACACACATTAACAGTATTAGTCCATTGTGAAGTACAGACCTTAACTACTCAATAGAAATTCAATAATCGTCCCTGGCTATTACACATCAACAGTATTAGTCCATTATGAAGTACAGACCTTAACTACTCACTAGGAACTCAATAATCGTCCCTGGCTATTACACATCAACAGCATTAGTCCATTGTGAAGTACAGACCTTAACTACTCCCTAGGAACTCAATAATCGTCCCTGGCTATTACACATTAACAGTATTAGTCCATTGTGAAGTACAGACCTTAACTACTCCCTAGGAACTCAATAATCGTCCCTGGCTATTACACATCAACAGTATTAGTCCATTGTGAAGTACAGACCTTAACTGCTCCCTAGGAACTCAATAATCGTCTCTGGGTATTACACATCAACAGTATTAGTCCATTGTGAAGTACAGACCTTAACTACCCCCTAGGAACTCAATAATCGTCCCTGGCTATTCATATATCAACAGTATTAGTCCATTGGGAAGTATACTTAACTACTATACTTAACTACTTTGAACATTGAAACCTGAAGCCTGAATCCTCAAACGGCTCTCTTGGTATGGCCATATTCAAGGGCTATAGAAACAGGTTGGTTAGGAAAGTATATTTGATTATTACTATTAACTAACGTTCTCAAATGTGTCGTGTTCTTGTTATGGCTATTTTTTAAGGGCCTCAGAAGCGAGATGACGAGACAAGTATATTTGACGACCACTTTTAACTAACTAATGTTCTCAAACGTATCTCTCGTTATGATTATTTTCAGTGGCTGCGGAAACGTGGTAATGATTAAAGTATATATGACTAGTTTTCTTATATTATTAAGGAGACGAGGCAGGTAGAGAGGGAGGAGTGGGGACACTATACGAGTAAGTCACCTGTTCAGCAGTCCCCAAACACCTGAGACGCCGAGAAGGAAAAATGAAAGTGTAACCGACGAGAGAGAAGAAGAAAGAGGACAAGAGAATATAGATGATTACAGAAATGGCAGGACAGAGGGTGAGAGTACTATATGTCAGAATCGATGGAGAGGTAAGTGGTTTTCTCTCGATCATGGCGAAACAACCTTGTAAAACTACCACCATTCGGGTCATAAAACAGCCCATAAAAGACCCGGCAACGTTTACGAGAGCGAATAGGTTAACAAGGCAGCAGACACGTTTGAGGATGGTGGAGCCCATGTTCTCAGAGGCTAGGTCGGTATATTAGACACTCTTCTCACATCAACTATTTCTAAAGGTCAAAGAGGGGGTCAATCGGGTTTTAATGAGTGTTTCTTTAGGTTCACGGTACTGGAGAAGGGCCAAACTACCACCAGGGTCATAAAAGTACTATTGGAAATCCTCACAACTCCTACGACAGCCTTGTCATATAGGCGCACTTGGGCTATGAAATGTTTTATAATACGGCCTTAGGGTCTTACAACCACTGTTTCCCAAGGCCACAAAGGAAATTAGTCGAGTTCTCATAACTGTTTTCCACATGCATGGTGCAGAATCCTTGTCAAAATACCACTAGGCTCATAAAACTACCCGTGGAAATACGACTAGCATAACCTCTACGAAAGTCTTACCAAACGTGTGTGTGTGTGTGTGTGTGTGAGTGTGTGTGTGTAGATCTCGAGGTGTTTGAGAATGTGTCTTAAAAATCAACACACTAGTTCCTACACTATTAACTGATTTATACTTAGAAAGAATACAATAACAGACAGATTAAAACACCACACCATACCTAAGTTCTACAGAGTGTTAGTATATACGCTATAGTACAATGGATTCGCTTACCCAGGCTGCGAGGCTCCGGTGGAAGGGTGTGTGGAGGAGAATGAGCGAATCTAACTCACTAATAGACGAGACTAAGAAGGCAAAGGTGAAATATATTAGTTTGCCTTCAATGGTCTGGTTTTCTATGTGGCCTTCCTTGCCTCGGAGTAAGATAAGACCAAAGATGAGGAGGAGGAGGAGGAGGAGGAGGAGGAGCAGGAGGGGGAGGAGGAGGAAAGATGATGAAGACGAAGATAAATATGAAGAAAGAAAGAAAGAAAGAGAGGTGGAAAGAAAAAAGGAAGAAAGAAAGAAAGAAAGAAAGGAAAAGGGAAAGAAGGAAGAAAGGAAGGAAAGAAAAAAAATAACATGAGACAGAAAGAAAGAAAATAATACCAAGAGAAAAAGAAAAGAAAAAGAAAAGTGAGGAAAGAAGAAAAATGAAGCTAAAAAAGAAAGAAAACAAATAAATATCACTAACCAGAAGAGAGAATCGAGCGGCCATGAATTATAAAAGGAACCCGAAAGAGATATGAACACAGTGCTCTCTGATGATGACAAGGAGGAGGAGGAGGAAGAGGAGGAGGAGGAGGAGGAGGAGAAGGACGAGGAGGGTCAGGACGAAGACGAGGACGAGGATAAAGAGAGGAGAAGAAGGAGGAGGAGGAAGATAAAAATGAGAGGAGGAAGAGAAGGGGAAGAAAAGGAAGAGGGCAGTACAGCGAGGAGGAAGAGGAGAAAAAGGATTAGAATAAGAGAAGGAGGAGGAGGAGGAGGAGAAGGAAGTGGAGAATAAAGAAGAGAGGAGGAGGAGGAGGAGGAGGAGGAGAAGGAGGCTTAACTAGACCGTCAGGCCCACATACACCATCACCAGGACAAAGAGGATGATGGGCGTCGTGATCTGCGCGAGGGTGTTGAGTTTGACGCTGAGGATCGTTGGCGGGTGCGGGAAGAAGTTCTTACGGGACGGCGGCGGCGGGGGCGGCTTCTTGGCCCCGAACGGTATGACGACGCTGACGGTACTGGCATCGTTCTCCCGCATCCTGAAGACGTTGATGATGACCAGCATGATGACGATGGAGAAGTTGAGGAGGATGCAAGCCACGAACCACACGTCCAGGAGCTTCAGGTACGACGTCGTTGGGGTGGTTGCCGTGATTTGGGTGAAGAGAGTCGCGAGAACGAGCAGGGCCGTCAAGGACACCATGATGCGGTCGTTGAAGTCGTCGAGCTCGAAGAAGAAGGTGGAGTAGCAGATGAGCACCATGAGGAAGGTTGGGACGTAGGTGCTGCTCACGTAGAAGCCGGAGAGGTTGTCCAGGTTGAAGCGGATCTCCTGGCCGCTGTAGTTGTGCCAGTTGTGGGTTATCATCTCCACGTTCCGCATCTCGTATTCCCGCAGGTTGGTGGCGCCCCGGTACTCCACGGTGGTGCCCGCGGACTTGAGAGCCACCAGGTCCCGCGTGAAGGCCTGGAGGCGCAGGATGAAGGTGCAGGTCTGGCTGTCGAAAGGGTAGAGCTCGAGGCGCATCTGGCAGGACACTTTGATCCAGTAATTTTGCTCCAGCTTGAGGGAGTTGGTCTTGCCCGGGTACACTTCATCTGCGGAGGGGCGAGAGAACGAGTTTTATAGATTGTCAAGACGCTGCTGTAATCTGTTGCTGGTGACATGTATCGTGTGAAAGCTGACCCCAAAGGCTTAAACATATTTGATTGAGGAATGAAAGAAAGACCCTAGCGAAGCACCAGTAGTAGTAGTAGTAGTAGTAGTAGTGGTGGTAGTAGTAGTAGTTGTTGTAGTAGTAGTAGTAGTAGTAGTAGTAGTAGTAGTAGTAGTAGTAGTAGTAGTAGTAGTAGTAGTAGTAGTAGTACCCTAAAAAGTTGCATCCATATCAAAGTCAGTTCCCTAAGCTTAATCTTAAATAAATCGCACAGAAGGTCTGACTTTTCCACGCGTCTGCACGGCGTCCCCGGGGCACCGTCAGCCATCACCCACCTTCCCTGACCCTCGTGATGTCGTCGGGCTCGGGCTTGGACTCCAGCATCACCACGAAGGTCTCCCATTGCAGCTTGGTCTCGGCCTCGGTGCCCGTCAGGTCCTGGAAGAGCACGATGGGCCGCCAGATGTTGTCCTCGTGGATCACGTTGAGGGTCTCGGCGTAGTTGAGGCTTTCCATGTCCAGGCGCGGGTCCCGCCAGTGCATGATGAGGCTCATGTCGAGGGTGAGCTTCATCCCGAGCGTGTCCAGCGGCTGCAAGGACAGGATGGTCACGTTCAGGTGGATCCACGCCGGCTCGGTGCCCACGCGCGCCGGGGGGACCTGCAGAAGAAGGAGGAGTGAGAGGCGAGGACGCTGGTCTGCGGGGCTAATGCAATGTGTCTTGCCCCAACCTTCCCTCTGCCTGCCTGCAGACGCAGACCGACAGCTAGACGCACCAGGCATCGGCCGTGGCCCCACACTTGAAGAAACCCATATCATTATGTACAGAACTTGTTGATAAGTCTGCTTCAGTTAAATGTCGTTATGTAATGTAATTCCCTAATAAAGTGCATAGCTGTTAACTGTAAGTGTTTTGTAAAAAAAAAAGTGCTACATATAGATGTGTATCAATTTCTATATGATGATTCTTTACTGTGCCAGGTATTTCTCGACGTGAAATTTGATCTTGAACGCAAGAGAATACTCTCCTAAAATTTTGTCCTTTAATAAAATAGTGACCTCCACACCTAACCTGGCCTCGACCCCCACAGAAGATGACCCTGCCGTGACCCAGCCCACTCCCCTGCTGCCCACCTCGCTGATGTAGTCCTTGGGCACCACCACGGGCGTGCACAGCCGCTCGTCGCTCTGGTCGGGGCAGTTCACCTCCAGGTCGCAGCGCTGCATCTTTAGGATACACGCGCCGTCGTGACACGTGTACTGCTCCGCGCTGCACGCCGTCAGCAGCAGCTCTTGCTCGGTGGACGGGCACCTGTCTCCTGTAGGGCAAGACACGGCGTCAGTTCATGCATACGAGTACGTAGCAACAGTGTTTACCAATGGGGTGTCCACATGTCTGGCGGGGAATGGTAACGCAAGTGTGGCCTGGCCTCCTGCCCTTCCTCCCGCTCAGTGTTTGTGACAAGGGGCCTCGTTAGTGAGTGCGTGATGCTTAGAAACATATGCTGCCACTATACATGAATGCAGGAGTGTATAACGGCACAAGTATGCCCTGCCCTCCGTCCCACTCACAAGGCTCCTTTGCCTCCCCCCCAAATACAGCAGCCGCACCTGTGATGTTCCAGCGGCGGAGGCCCAGCGGGTACTGCATGAGGCCGGTCATCTCCATCCTGCCGGAGATCTCGGGGTGCAGCAAGTCGGCGATGACCCAAGTGCTGTTGTCCCAGAAGACCTCGGTGTTGCCGACGCCGCTGAACAGCGGCTTGCCGTTCTTCACGCCCTTGATCACGTACATGCGGTCGAGCATCGTGTCCTCGCAGAGGCCGCGCAGCCTGAGGTTGGAGAGCTTGCTGAAGGAGCAGACGGTGCAGGTCTTGAGGGAGCACGGGTACACCGCCCACTTGCCCGGCACGAACGAGTCCATGAACGTGCACTCGTACGATTCCACGGCCTTGGAGTAGCCGGGCCGGAAGTTGGTGTAGGCCATGGTCTCGTTGGTCTCCATGTTTCGGTAGGTCCAGGAGGTGTTGGAGGGCACGGCGCGCACGCCCAGCCACAGGTATACGCCCCAGCTGATGGTGCACTCCCCCATGCGGCCCTGCGTCTCCGCCACCACAGCAGCGTTCTCCTGCTCGCTCTGCGGGGCGCTGAGGCTGCCCTTCAGCATATGGCACTGGTCACGGGACTCCTTCAGCGTGCGGTGCTCCGGGAACATGGCGTGCACGGGCTTCGGCGGGCCGCACAGCTCCCTCCCCGTGAAGGACAGGACCTGCGTGTCGCCGAACACCTCCCAATCCTGCGCCACGGACGAGAAAGTCACCACTGCCGTATCCGCCCTCGTCAGGCTACACGTCAGGAAGTCCTTCATGCGTTGGTCGCGCAGCACCTGCGGGAACACGAGCAGCCCCGCCATGTAGCCCTCGAAGCTCTGCTCGATGTTGAAGCCGCCGCCGTGCAGGTCCTGCTCCTGACCCACCAGCAGCAGGCCGCCGCCGCGCACCAGCAGCTCCTGCCCCGAGAAGCTGGAGATCTTGCCGCGGTGCATCATGGACTTGAAGGCGATGACGTAGCGCCACGCCTGCAGGTCGAGGCCCACACATATTGGGTTCCAGGCGTGCAGGAGCTCAAATTGAAAGATGTTCCGGTGCTCCACGCGGCCGTTGCCGCCGCAGCACACTATGGACAAGCTGCCGGAGCTCCAGTCTGCGTCTGAACCAAGGAAACAGCCGGAGTCAGGGGGCTGCACCAGCAACGGGAACTGTACACCAAGGGAGGGGCTAAGGCAAGTTTCCACCAGACTCAGAGCTGTGGTGGGCAGGTTTAGTTGACTGGGGGGTAAAATGAACCTCCCCCTCCCTCCACCCCGCCATCCCTCCCCCTCCCCTATCGCCACTTACAGAGGAGCAGCTCGTCCTGGAAGGCGGGGACGGAGTAGCTGAGCAGTGGCGTGAGGCTGGAGCGGACGTGCTGGATGTAGAAGTGGAAGCAGACGGTGACGCTGGCGAGGGTGGGGACCTCCTCCTTCCATTGCGCGTACGAGCCGATGGAGGGCACGCCGTTGGCCTGCAGGTACACCGCCTGGACGTCGCCACCACCGCCGCCTCCTCCGCTCTCTCCTAAAGAAGGCAAAGGTGCGAGTGAGTGACCCTCGGAGCCTACAGACCTTACTCGCAGAAGACGAAACAATGAGATGGGAGGAAAGAGAACAGAGAGGGAGGAGGAAGAGGAGGAGACAGAAAGGAGAAAGAGGAGGACGAGGTGGAGAAAAAAATACAGACTGAGGAAGAAATGAAGTAAGCGAAGATGAGGATCGGGAATAGGCGGAGGAGGAGGAGAAAGAGGAAAAATAAATAAGAGGGAGAAGGAAGATGAGGAGGAAGAGAAGGACAAGAGATAGAACAAGAGGAGGAGGAGGAGGAGGAGGAGGAATAAGAAATGAGACGAAAAAGGAAATTGAGATCTTTCTTACAACAGAGGAGGCGGCTCAAGGCAAAACAAAGACACTCACACGGAAAGAACCACCCACCTTACCTAACCTAACCTAACCTAACCTAACCTAATCTAACCTTACTTAGCCTTACCTAACATAACCTAACCTTACAACAGAGGAGGCGGCTCAAGGCAAAACAAAGACACTCACACGGAAAGAACCACCCACCTTACCTAACCTAACCTAACCTAACCTAACCTAATCTAACCTTACTTAACCTTACCTAACCTAACCTAACCTTACAACAGAGGAGGCGGCTCAAGGCAAAACAAAGACACTCACACGGAAAGAACCACCCACCTTACCTAACCTAACCTAACCTAACCTAACCTAACCTAACCTACCCTAACCTAACCTAACTTACCTATCTCCTTACCTACCTACCTAGAAGTCTGTTTATCCATCTGCCTGTCTATCAATCCATCAGTCAGTCAGTCAAACTACCTATCCATCTATCTATCTATCTATCCACCTAATTATCTATCCATATATCTATTACCTCTCCCTCCATCCCTGTACCTACCAGTCTGCGCCAAAGCAAGAGGGAGGTCGAGAAGCAGAAACAGGAGCAGAGAGGAGGGCAAGGCACCGCTCCGTCCAGCACCCATGACGCTGACGCAATGAAGCCAGAGGAAGAGGAGGAGGAGGAGGAGGAGGGAGAGGGTTAGCGCTATAGGAGAAAGAGGAAGAAGAGGAGGAGGAGGAAAAGGAGGAGAAGGCAACATAACAGAGCTAATAAATTCCTCCCTGATGGTCCGTCAATTTTGCCTCGCCCTTGAAAGCTTCTTGACGGCACTGCATCTCTTTACGCCCCTCCTGAGCACCTCTAAGCGACCCCTATGTCCGCTTATTGCCTCGGGTCCTCCTCCTCTTCGTGGTTCTCTAAGTACACGTCCTCCCCTTCCCACTTGGTATCGGAGTAGAACCGCAACAAGAGCTGAGAGAAAGGATGTAATTTGAGGTTAAGGCGGAGAATAAATTAGTAAGATGATGTAGAGATGGCGTAGTTGATGAGACGAAAATAGATACACGGAAAGAGATGAGAGAAAGGGACGTAATTTGAAGTTAAGGCGGGGAATAAATTAGGAAGATAATGATGCATAGATGGTGTAGTTGATAAGACGAAAATATAAACACGCAAGGAGATGAGAGAAAGGGATGTAATTTGAGGTTAAGGCGGGGAATAAATTAGGAAGATAATGATGCATAGATGGTGTAGTTGATAAGACGAAAATATAAACACGGAAAGAGATGAGAGAGAAAGGATGTAATTTGAGGTGAAGGCGGGGAATAAATTAGGAAGATAATGATGTAGTGATGTACTGATGACGTACCTTATGAGACGAGGATAGAAACGCAGCAAGGGGAGACTAGAATAAAAAGGAGAAAATAAGAGATGGGGACGAAGAAACAACAGCAGGATAAGAGGTAATGGTGATATGATTATGACAAAGGAAGTTGGGGAGACGAAAATTGAAATGGGAAAAGAGAAGATGAGAGAATCGACAAAACTGGAGGTGAGGGAGGAGAATGCCATAGTAAGATAGGAAGTAATGGTCGTGCGGTAAAAATAGAAATAGCTGATGAAACGGAAACAAAAACACAAAAAGAAGTTAAAGAAAACAAAATAAAAAGGCAGAGAGGCACAGCAGGCAATACTATATTTTTTTTACATATAATAGCAATGGGCGGGGGAGGGTCAGATAACGTCACCGAGGACTCAGGAAATATATAGTTGAAGATTGATAATAGAGAGGAAAGATGTACTACAGGTAAATTAATATGGAGATAAGTGAAGAGATAAGGAGAGGCGTAAGCGATTAAAACACAAGGAAGTGAAGTGAAGGGAAAAATATTGTTAAGGTCTGATGATATCTTTTTATTTTCTTATGTGCTGCCTGTAGCGCCCGAAGGCTTTCTTGGGGGGCCTCTTCGACGACCCCAGCCCGTTAGTGGCGCAGGTGAATTTTATTTATGGCTTCCGTGATTGACTGCTGCGGAAATTGATTTCTCTTTTGGTCATTCTTCACTTTTGTCTGTTGTGGGAGCGGTGAGTAGCGGGCTTTTTTTTTCTACACTCTTTTTGTTGCCCTTGAGCCGTCTCCTTTTTTGTAAAAAATAAACAGATAAGTAGATATATACGGAGAGGAGCGTAGGCGTGAAACATTACTGACGTGAGGTGGGAAAGTAAAATAAAAATATAGCTAAGGTTTGATAGCAGAAAGAAAAGATGCAATTGACGTTAATAAATGTATAGATAAGTGAAAAGATAAGGAGATGGGCGTAGGAGTGAGACATAAGGACGTGAGGTGGGGAAGGGAAAAAATATAGTTAAGGTTTGATTGTAGAAAGGAAAGATGCAATTGACGTTAGTGAATGTATAGATAAGTAAAGAGATAAGGAGATGGGCGTAGGAGTGAGACATAAGGACGTGAGGTGGGGAAGGAAGAATATAGTTAAGGTTTGATTGTCGAAAGGAAAGATGCAATTGACGTTAGTGAATATATAGATAAGTGAAGATACAAGGATATGGGCGTAGGTGTGACATAAGTGAAGTGAGGTGTTGAAGAATGACGCAAAGTGATATAGAACACAGGAAGAGAACAGTAAAAGATAGCAAGGTGCGATAAGGACAAGAAAATAACTATACAAATATATAGATAAATAAATAGGATAACAGATAGATAAAAGCAGAAGAGGTCATGACGAAACAGGCAAAAGACAGATAGACAAAAGTAAAGACGAGTGAAAAGAAAGAAACAAGCATAGAAAGTTAGCGAAAGGAAGAGGTAGAAAGATAATGGGAATAAAAACAAGTGGATAGGGAGGTAGACAAAAAAAGGAAGACAAAAAGAAACAAAAGAAAATAAGAAAAAGGCCACGAAGAAAGAAAAAGCCACAAAACGAAGGCGAAAGGAAGAGGCAGAGAGAGAATGGGAATAAGAACAAGTGGATAGGGAGGTACACGAAATACAGAAACGGGGAGGGAAAAAAAAGGAAGAAAGAAAAGAAAAGAAAATAAGAAAAAGGTCAGGAAGGAAGAAGAAGCCACAACACGATAGCGAAAGGAAGAGATAGAGAGAGAATAGAAATACCAACAAAAACAGGTAAGTAAACAAATAAACAAGACCATAAGACAAAATAAAAAGAGAAAAAAAAACTTGAAACCGTAGCAAAAGAAAGAGGTAGAGAGAGAGAGAGAGAGAGAGAGAGAGAGAGAGAGAGAGAGAGAGAGAGAGAGAGAGAGAGAGAGAGAGAGAGAGAGAGAGAGAGAGAGAGAGAGAATATAAGAACAAGTACAGGTGGATAGGTGGGTAAGCAGACAGGCAGGTGACATGTAACTCCTGTGAGGTGAATCATGGATGAGGGGACGGTGAATGATGGCTAACTCTTTCTTATGTCACTGCGGGAAGGAGAGACATGTTAAGGGACGGGGGGGTATGGGTGGGGAGGGAGAAAAGGAAGGGTGAGAAAGGGGCGGTGGAGAGGGGAGGATGATGAAGGGAGAGTAGGAGAGAATGGGGAAGGATAGAGAAGGTAGATGAATGAGAATGGGAGGAAGAGAAATGGAGATGAAGGGAAAGGAAGGATAAGGAATAACGAGTTGGGAGAGAATGGAAGGAAAAGAAAGGAAGGAAATGAGGGGAAAGGAAGAAAGATTGAAGAAACGTGAGGAAAGGAAGGAAAAGGTTAGAAGAAAATAGGAAAAAGATGATGGAGGGAAAGGGAGAGAACGGAAGACACTCAAAGGGATAAAAAAGGAAAGGAAAAGAAGAAGATGGGAAAGAAAGGGAAGAAAAAGGAAGAAAAGAAAAATGAAGATAAGAGGGAATGGAAGGAAAGAATAAAGATGATAGGAAAAAAGAGGAAAAGAGAAAGAAAGTGAGAAGGAAAAGAAAGGGAGGAAAGGAAAATAAGTGTGAGAGAGAGCATAATTAATATTTCTCTTTATGGTGACACGTAAGTTATCGACAGACTGAAGGAAGACGCTGGAGGGGGTGGAAGGAAGGAAGGAAGGAAGGAAGGAAGGAAGGAAGAGGAAAGAGGAGAGAATGGAGGGAAGGAGGGTAGGAAGAGGAAGGAGGAAGGGAAAGAAAGAAGGAAGTAAGGAAGGGAAAAAGAAAGGAAGGGAGGAGGGGAAGGAAGGCAGAAGAGGGAGGGAGGAAGCGAAGATGAAAAGGAGGGAGAGGGAGGGAAAGGAGGAAGGAAGGAAGGAAGGAAGGAAGGAAGGGAAGAAGGAAGGAAGGAAGAGGAGGGCAGCGTGGAATGGGAAAAGAAGAAAGGAGGGAAGGAAAGGAGGAAGGAAGGAAGGAAGGGAAGGAGGAAAGAGGGAAGGGGTAAGAAAGGAAGGAAGGAGAGAAGGGAGGAAGAGAGAGGAGGGCAGACTGGAATGGGAAAAGAAGGAAGGAGGGAAGTAAAGGAGGAAGGAAGGAGGGAAGAAGGGAGGGAAGGGAGGAAGGAAGGGAAAGGAAGGAAGGAAAGGAGGAAGGAAGGAGGGAAGAAGGGAGGGAAGGGAGGAAGGAAGGGAAAGGAAGGAAGGGAAGAAGAGAGGATGGAAGAGGAGGGCAGGGTGGAATGGGAAAAGAAGGAAGGAGGGAGGGAAAGAAGGAAGGAAGGAGGGAAGAAGGGAAGGAAGGGAAGAAGGGAAGGAAAGGAGGGGGAGGGTAGGATGGAATGCCTCCCTCACCTCTCCATTCTTCTCTCTCGCCTAAGGAGAATAACGTTGATGGATTGGCAAACGTTTATCATTCGTCTTCCCATTCTCTCTTTTTATCACTTTTCTGTCTTTTTCCTTCCTTCTGTGTCCCTTCTATACTTTTTTTCTCCTTTCGCTCTCTTCTTTCTTTCTTTCGTTCATATATTCTTTCTTTTAATTATCCCTTCATTTTTTCTTCTTTACTTTTTTTGTTTTTTCTTTTACCTTTTCTCCGTATCTTCCTTCCTTCCTTCATTTATTATGTTTTTCCTTACTTCAGTTTCTTTTTTCTTTCTTTCTTTCTTTCTTTCTTTCTTTCCTTTCTTTGCCTTCCCTCCTCTCCCTATCTTCCTTCCTTCCTTCCTTCCTTTCTTTCTTTTATCTTTCCACCTCCTCCTCCTCCTCCTCCTCCTATTCCTACTCCTCCTAATCTTCTTCCGCGTCAACTCCAAAATCCCAATGACACAGCAATCAGAATTTTTTAGTTAAGAGGAACCGGATGTGCAAGCGGAAAAGGAGGAGGAGGAGGAGGAGGAGGAGGAGGAGGAGAGAGAGGAGGAAAAAAACAATAACAAGATGAGTCACAGCACACAACATTACCCCGAACACAACTTGCTACACATTCTCTTATCTGAGCTGAGGGAGAGGGGGAGGGGGAGGAGGGAGAGGGAGGAGGGAGGGGAAAGGCATAAGGGATATAAAAGAGTAGATAAAAGCAATCAGGGCAACACGTTTACGAATAGTGAGTCAAATACGTGCCACCGGACAACATATATCACACGCTTTCCCTCTGTTGGTTCTGTGGTTCTGTGATTGTGTCTGCGTGCGGGAGTGACTGTGTTAAAAAGTCTCTCTCGCTCGCTCTCTCATCGCCTATCATCCCGGTGAGGTAAGTGTAGACTGCAAGTGTGTATTGTTTACTCAAGGACAGCAGACTACGAGAGGCCAAACTATCTACACTAGACAGCTCCTGAAGAAGGGTTGCTCACCTAATTCCCTTTCTGTCCATAAGTGCATCTAATCTCCGTTTAAAGGTATCAATTATGTTTTCCTCAGCGAAATACCTGCTTAGTTTATTCCACTCATCTCCCAGGTTAGTTAGAAACGTGTGTGAGTATATATTATTATGTAAAGAGTCTTATAACAAAGATAGATAGATGGATAGATAAAGATATAGATAGATATATAGATAGATAGATAGATAGATAGATGGATAGATAGATAGATAGATAGATAGATAGATAGATGGTAGTAGTCGTTTTTGCCTCCAGGTTGTGTCGAGGCAGAATTCGTTAACGCTGAGATACTAAGGAAGCGACGAAGCGGACGCCAATAAAATTTTCTTAACAAATTATTATTATTTTCTTTTCTGGGAACGTTAGCGGCGCATTCTCCTCCTCCTCCACTTATTGGTTTATTTATCTCAAGTGACTCTTTTATTTGTGTTTTATGCCTTTTGTGTGTGTGTGTGTGTGTGTGTGTGTGTGTGTGTGTGTGTGTGTGTGTGTGTGTGTGTGTGTGTGTGTGTGTGTGTGTGTGTGTGTGTGTGTGAGAGAGAGAGAGAGAGAGAGAGAGAGAGAGAGAGAGAGAGAGAGAGAGAGAGAGAGAGAGAGAGAGAGAGAGAGAGAGAGAGAGAGAGAGAGAGAGAGAGAGAGAGAGAGAGAGAGAGAGAGAGAGAGAGAAACACACAGAAACAGCGCCCGTCCATCACTTCGCTTATAAGTTACGTAGAATGATGAGGCAACCGTATATTTAAGTCTTTACGTTGGCAAAAAGTAGAAACAGCGAAGGTACTGTAATATTAATCTGTTTTTTCATGCGTGTGGAGCCGATGGAAAGACTCGATGTGACTGCAAAATTAACAGCTATACAGAGACACGTGGGAAGCTTACACAATCCCAATGGCCAATAGAGTTTAATAATACGCGAGTTAATGCAATGATAATCCCTTTTCATGCGTGTGTGGGTGACTAGAGAAATCAAGTGTTGCTCTAAACTTGACTACTAAAACCTGTGCTGTTAAGAGACACATAGAGACTTACAATCAAAGGCCAATAGTGTTTAAGACGTGAGTTAATGCATATAATCCCTTTTCATGCGTGTGTGGCTGACTAGAGAAATCAAGTGTTGCTGTAAACTTGACTACTAAAACCTGTGCTGTTAAGAGACACGTAGAGACTTACAATCAAAGGCCAATAGTGTTTAAGACGTGAGTTAATGCATATAATCTCTTTTCATGCGTGTGTGGCTGACTAGAGAAATCAAGTGTTGCTCTAAACTTGACTACTGAAACCTGTGCTGTTAAGAGACACGTAGAGACTTACAATCAAAGGCCAATAGTGTTTAAGAAGTGAGTTAATGCATATAATCTCTTTTCATGCGTGTGTGGCTGACTAGAGAAATCAAGTGTTGCTCTAAACTTGACTACTGAAACTTGTGCTGTTAAGAGACACATAGAGACTTATAACCCAAGGGCAATAGTGTTTAAATTTACGTGAGGTTATGCAATGGTTATCTCCTCTCTTGGGGCGTAGTTGACAGAAGGATTCACTGTGGCTGCAAAATTAACTACTGAAACTCGTGCAGTGAAGAGAAACGCAAGGACTTATAATTCGAGGCCAGAAGGGTTGATTTAGGTGAGGTTAGGCAGTGAGTATCTTCTCTCTTGGGTGCGTATAGTTGACAGAAGGATTCACTGTGGCTGCAAAATTAACTACTGAAACTCGTGCTCCTTAGAGAAACGCAAGGACTTATAATTCGAGGCCAGAAGGGTTGATTTAGGTGAGGTTAGGCAGTGAGTATCTTCTCTCTTGGGTGCGTATAGTTGACAGAAGGGTTCACTGTGGCTGCAAAATTAACTACTGAAACTCGTGCAGTGAAGAGTCACGCAGAGACTTAGGATTCAAGGCCAACAGGGTTTGTATACGTGAGGTAATGCAATGATTATCTCTTTCGACGCGCGTGTGGCTGATAAAAGAACCGAGTGTAGCAGCAGAATGAGAGAGAAATACTACACTAAACGAGATGATAGATCGAGAGATGGATAGATAAATAGATAGATAGATTGATTGATTGATTGATGGATGGATGGACAAATAGATAGATAGATAAACAGGCAGATAGATCGATAGATAGACGTAGTGAGAGAGAGAGAGACATTGAAATACAAGGCCCATATGCTTCAAATTTATGTGGTGTGTCACAACATTTATCTCTTACCGTGAGTGTAGGTGATAAAAGACCCCGGGGAAGATTTATTTACATTTACTTAATAAGATGAATTTAGTTATCTGTTTTTACCTCCTATCTCAGTTTACGCTCACTTACTGGCTATAGTGGTGACGTGTTTCGCATATTCTCTAAAGATAGATTCTTATCCCCCTCTTCCAGCACAGAGCAGAAGAGCCACTCTTGTCAAATCGCCACAACAGAACACTGACGCAAGAAACATGTATAAACGCGTTAGTCCACACACTCTTTGTTGTGACGTCTGGGGGTGAGCGAAGACAGGGAGAGGAAAGGAGGGGGTGGGAGACAGAGGGAGGAAGGGTTAAGCAAGCGTTATGTGAACCGTGTCATGTAATAAAACCAGGGGGACAGAGCGCTGGATGATAGTATTAGGCACGGTAATCATGAAGTGAGTGGCAGCCAAATAGACACTGATGAAAGCCTTGATAAGCAGAAGGATAGAAAAGGTAGGTGGTGGTGGGTTATAGAAATTCCCTAACCTTAGCCTACTGTCTGGTCTCCTGCAGTTCGCCAGTAGATATTGATGTTTTACTGACACAAATAACTATACTACTACTACTACTAATAATAATAATAATAATAATGATAATAATATCTATACTAGTACACGATCCTCCCCACACACTACCCTCATTTCACGTGACAAAGTTCTCGCAACATATAATACCTTTTCATGCTCTTCCAAGGCACTAAAAAAGAGGTTCCAAATACATGTTCTGACACCACGCTGATAAGATTATATACTTACCAAATCGGACGGATCACGAGCCAAACCCATAGTTGTGAAGTCATTGCGTAAGCCTGGAGGAACAATTGTAGGGGAGACTAATGATTTTGTACGGTGGGGTAGGAAGGGGTTGTGTGTGGGGAAGGGGGCTCTGTGTGTGTGTGTGTGTAGTAGTAGTAGTAGGAGTAGTAGTAGTAGTAGTAGTTGTAGAGGAGGTAGAAAGAAAGAAGACTCATTACTAACACAATACACTTATACTATTGTTAACACTACTACTACTACTACTAATACTAATACTACCTACTACTAATACTAACAATAACACTAACACCAACAACAAATACTGATAACACCACCACCACCACCACCACCATCACCACCAACCCTTACTCAGCCTCCTCTCCCTCTCCAGGCGAGCGAAAGCCGTGAAGATGACAGTCACCAAGGGCTCGGTCAGGCAGTTCCGCGGCCAGGACTACGCCAAGCTGCGGAGTCGGTGCCTGGCCGCGAACACGCTCTTTGAGGACCCCGAATTCCCCGCCAGCGAGAAAGCTCTGGGCAGCGAGAAATGTGCCGAGTGGATGCGACCGACGGTGAGGGTTGTCTACGTTGTTGTTATGTGTTGGTGAGGGTTCTTTTACAGTATTAAAGTGACCACCTCCTGCCAAGCCTAACGCCGTTCCCTTCCCTTCACCAGGAGATAATGGATGCGCCCAAATTCATGGTGGACGCGGACAGGTTTTCAGCGATACAAGGCGATCTGGGTGAGTAGATAACAGGTAGATGGTAGAGTAGATAGAGTAGATAACAGAGTAGTTAGGTAGGGCAGAGATAGGAGAGGGAATTAGGGAAAAGGGGATGAAAGAAGTATGGTATAATGCTTGCCTCCTGTCTTTCAAGCTTACCAACGAGTATAGGAAAGATGATTTGTAACATATTAGTTTAACCCTGTCCTAATATGTGACGAGACCTTTTCATGCCAAACAAAACTATCTCAAATCAATATACACAATGCTCTCAAAGTCAGAGCGTCCCTCGAGCCTGAAAAGACGCCTCGAGAATACTAGTTCACAGGAAAAAATAGCATAAAAGACTACCCACCAATTAGATTTCTTCCTGTAACATACGAGAGTTCACTAAGATGATTATGAATAGAACAAGAGCAACAACAGACAAGCCAGTGGTGGTGGTGGTGGTGGTGGTGGTGGTGAGGGGTGTTGAGGTGACTGATGAGAGCACAAGAGACACACCTGGCGAAGGGGATACAAAAGAAAACACCTGCTCGCTGTCTCCTCATTAGCATAAAGTACCTACCTACATCTTACTTTCATATATTATTATTATTATCATTATTATTATTATTATTATTATTATTATTATTATTATTATTATTATTATTATCATTGCTATCATCATTTTTTTAAGACGTGGTTCGCCGGTTAATCCTGACACTATATTTCTTATGTGGCTTGCGATAGCGTCTCTCTCTCTCTCTCTCTCTCTCTCTCTCTCTCTCTCTCTTATCGCTGCAAGAAGATAACAAACATAGTCAATCAAATTCGCTGTAATGCACGTAGCTTAACGCGCCGCCGCTATCAGATTACGAACGTTATGTGTGTGTGTTTGTGAAGCCGTAACCCGCTCGCTATCTTGTTGCGGGGGGCGCCTCAATATAGCAAATGGCCCAATGCGACGGAGATAAGCACCGAGGCAACGCGTAGCTATAGCGTGTGCCCCCAACTTTACCTTCGATAGTACTGTGCATCGGCCATTACTCGTGCAGGCTAGAGGTCTTTCCTATTACTCTCCTTCTCTCTGTGATATTTCCGTAATCATTTAACATCTTCGCTTCACCCCACGGCTGGCATAGGAAAGAAAGACCACTGAGATATTTCCATAAACATTAAACATCGTCGGTTCTCCCCACGGTTGACGCAGGAAAAAGATCACTGAGAAATCTCCATAAATATTGAGCATTATCAGTCATATATACAACAAGTGAGATGAACGAGGGAGTGAGGGAGCGAGGGACCCACAAGTGAGAAACGAGGAATAGAGGGAAAGCATCTCACGTCTCAAGTCCGTCCGTCTCACCGTGATGTCACCCTGCGCCGCCCCTCGCCCCACGCCGGGAAGGGAGATATAGGGTTGTGATCCTTCTAAAACCATTACCCATCATTCACTACTCACAGGGACGAGGGCGCAGTTTAAACACAGGTGACATGCATGTAGGGTCGCTCTTCCGTCCGTCCTCGCAGCCCGAACCGAGATTTTCACGGGCTAAGGCGACGAGAGCGTAGCAACACCCATCCCTATGTTCTGCTATTGAAGCTCTGAACTCAATCCCACACGAGGACGCGTATACTGTGCGTCCTTGCGTGCCCCGTACGTAGGACGTGTCTCCTGCGCCTCGCGACGCACTTGCAAGCCTCGGGGCAGAGCAAGATGCAAGTTTCCAGGTCCTCCCCGTCGCCTGGTAAACGTTTGAGGCGACACGTAAACACAGCCACGTAGACGGAACACGGGAATGGTTGGAGAGGTGAGTCCAAGTCGTGTGTGTGTGTGTGTGTGTGTGTGTGTGTGTGTAGGCAGAGGCTAAGGTGTGAGGAGACTGACACCTGACACCTCTGATAGCACCTTTCCATCGTTCCTTCTTTCCCTTCCCTTCCCGTGATGTGCCTCCCTCTCCCCTACGCCTTTCTTCTCTTCATGTCTTCCTCCTCTCCCGCCTCGTGCCTCCCTCATCTCCCCCCTTCGCCCCCCTCTCCCCTGCCTCCCTAATCTCGCCCCTTCCCTCTCACCCTCCATGTGGCACTTCCTTCCCCTCTCCCTCGTCTCTCAAGCCTCCCTCACCTCACCCCTTCCCTCCCTTCTCTCTCTCCCCCTCCCTCCTCCTCTATCATCCCTCCCTCACCTCGCCCCTTCCTCAGGTGACTGCTGGTTCGTGTCGGCCCTAACGGCCGTCACCCTCAACCCGGAGCTCCTGCGTCGAGTTGTGCCTCGGGACCAGAGCTTCTCCGATCAGTACGCAGGGATCTTCCACTTCAGGTAAACAGAGTACGCGTGAACCAGTCTCAGACGCTTTGGACTCTCACAGCAGATATTTATCGAGGCCAAAATGGAGGTTAGTCGTTTCTCATGGCTCAAAAAACTACCCATGGAAACACCCACAATAAGGTCCGCCGGGGAGTTAATAGTGACCCTTCGGGGGATGCTCTGCGGCAGGGCCTGAGCCACCGCCTGTAACCTCTACGAAAGTCTCAGGGTGTTTTTCACGTCCATGGTGCAGAGGCCTTGTCAAACTATCACCAGGCTTATAAAACTACCCATGGAAATACTAACACAGCAAGCTCTACGAAAGCTTCATCAAACGTGGGTGTGTAAGCCCTGAAATGGAGAATATGGACCCAGGATCCCTACATTTACTCACTACTCGCTGGAATAAATACAAATAAATACAAATAAATACAAAAGGAAACGAAAAAAAGAGCCACTAACCTGTTGATTGTCGGTGATTTCCAAGTTGCAGGAACAGACAAGAAGAGGAGGATTTCGATGCAGCGGTGGATGATGACTTATTGAATGTGTGTGTTGCAGGTTCTGGCAGGGCGGGGAGTGGGTGGACGTGGTGGTGGATGACCGTCTGCCAGTCAATTACCTCAATCAGCTGTGTTTCTCCCACTCCAGCAACGCCGAAGAGTTCTGGTCCGCGCTCCTCGAGAAGGCCTACGCCAAGTGAGTGCCCGTGGGCTTGGCTGTGAGGGAACCTTGTGGTATAGGATTAGGCCGCCCCCGTGTAGGCATATTGGTGTGTGTGTTGCCTTATGTGATGGAGCTTCAGTCTGAAAAGAAGAGGAAGACCATGTTACATAACGCTACGCTTCACCATGCTTTCGAGAACACAGGGATGAAAGAAATAAAAAGACACACAAAGACGAAACTTACTAAAGTGTTAATGGCCTTGTTTGTCATAATACGCCCTAATACCCTGTTGCCGTACCCCAATACACTGTTCCCAATACCTCGCCTTTCATGCACTGCTCCCAGCCTTGTCTTAATGCTTTCATATCAGCCTAACCCTTCCCGGTATTGTCTTACTCTAATGCACTATTTCTAACCTTTCCCAGGCATACTCTGTTATCAGTTTTACGGTCCCTAACCCTTCTTAGTATTGCCTTCCCTTTTATGTATGCACTGCTCCCAGCCTTACCCTAGTGCTCCTAATCATCCTCACCCTCCCTGAATTGCCTTACCCTAATGCCCTGTTCCCATCCTTCCTTTCCATGCACTGTTCCCGGTCTAACCGTAGTGCTCTGATATCCTCCTACCCCTCCCCACAGGCTGCACGGCTCCTACAGTGCCCTGGGCGCCGGGAAGTGCTTCGAGGCCACCGAGGACCTGACGGGGGGCGTGACGGAGAGGTTTCAGCTGACGGATGACGCTGCGACGGCTGACCTGTTCTCCATCATGGTGCGCGCCAGCCAGCGAGGCTCACTCCTCACATGCAGCGTGCCCTCGTCCAAGAAGGTAAAGGGGAGATGCGAAGTAGGTGTTGATTCGTGTGGCCAGTGGTAAGGCTAGGCTAGGTCCGTATTAACATAGTAAGCATCTCTCCACCCGAAATTGACCTCTCTTTTGGCCACTCTTTATTTTTGTCTATTATGGGAGCGGTGAGTAGCGGGATTTTTTGCTACACTCTTTTTGTTGCCTTTGAGCGGTCTCCTTCGTTGTAAAAAACAATAACACTGTAATAAAGTCATTTAAAGCTGGGGGGGGTTTCGATGATAGGGAATTTCGAGGTAAGGTTTAGGGCGTCACTATATATAAAAAACCGTAAGTAATGATAAACAACTGACATATTGACACACACACACACACACACACACACACACACACACACACACACCACCTCCCATCGTCATTTCCCGCAAGCTCTTCCTCACCACCAACCGCTTTTACCCAACCCAACCCAACCCAGCCCAACCCACCCCAAGTCACCTGTCCCATCTCATATCCGCCGCCACACAATTTCTCACACTCGGGCCTCGCTTTGGGGTGTCTCGGGCCTGACGCAGCGGTGAATAGCGGCGGGAAACGTGCTCAATACTATCGCTCTTTATCCTCTTCGACAAGCATGGATCTCTTATAAGGCGAAGTGTATGGATTTTAAGTCTTCAGCGTCACCTTGAGGGAAGATAATGTACTAGGGGGTAACAATGAGGCAGAAGGAGGAGAAGGAGGAGAAGCAGGAGTTGGAGGAGGAGGAAGAAGAGAAAGAGAGGGAGGAAGAGGAGGACAAGCGGCTGAATAGGAAGACGAGGACAAGAACGAATGGAGGAGAAATAAGAACAAAAAGGGAGACGGATATTACATTGAAAAAAAAAAAAGAGGAAAAAACGGAAAATAAACGAAAAATAAGAAGTAGAAGCACAAATCCACGTAGAGAAAGAGGAGAGAATATGAGAATAAAAAGAAAAAAATAGATAATGAAGATAAAGAAGGAGGAACAAATGTAGGAAGAGAAAAAGTTGAACACAAAAGGAAGGGAGGAAGCGGAACGGTACCCTGCCTAAGCCAATCAAACCTGACCCAGCCTAGCCTTACCTAACCCAGCCTAACCCTACCTAACCTTACCTTACCCAGCCTAACTTACCTTATCCCAACCTAACCTTACCTAACCCAGCATAACCCTACCTTATCCCAACCTAACCTTACCTAACCCAACTTAACCCTACCTTACCTTACCTAACCCAGCCTAACCCTACCTTACCCCAACCTAACCTTACCTAACCCAGCCTAACCCTACCTTACCCCAACCTAACCTTACCTAACCTAAGCCAACCAGCCTACCTTGACCTGCCCTGCCCTCCCCTGACCCTGTGCATGTTCCAGGCGGCCTCGGACCCCCGCGAGAAGGGCCTCATCTCCAGCCACGGGTACTGCGTGACAGGGGTGAGGCGTTGCAAGGTGAACGTCCCCTGGAAGGACTATGTGGACCTCGTACGCCTCAGAAACCCATGGGGAGACGAGGTGAGAGGGGGGAAAAGGAGGGGATCGGGGTGGGGGGATGAGTGTGTGTGGGGGGAATGAGGGGGAAGGAAGGGGGACGGGGCGGTGGAGCGGATGAGTGTGTGTGTGTGTGTGTGTGTGTGTGTGTGTGTGTGTGTGTGTGAGGAGGTGATGAATGAGGGGGAAGGGGCTGGATGGGAAAGATGAAAACGATTACTCTGTGCATGGGAAGGATGAAGGAAAGAAGGGGAAGGAAGGGAGGGAGAGGAGGAGTAGAGTAGGCTAGGAAGAGGGAACAGGGAATACGTGAATGTATGTGTGTGTGTGTGTGTGTGTGTGTGTGTGTGTGTGTGTGTGTGTGTGTGTAACCCTACCCCCCCCCCCCCCATAACACTCCTACACACACACGCACAGACGGAGTGGTGCGGCCCGTGGAGTGACGATTCGGAGGAGTGGGGTCTGGTGTCTGCCGAGGAGAGAGGGAGACTGGAACACACGGTGGCGGGGGACGGGGAATTCTGGATGGCATACGAGGTGAGAAACAGACAAAGAAACAGTGGTGAACGAGATGAGGAGGTGCAAGGTCCAAGGTAAGCGATGCAAAAGAACGGAGTGATAAGCGAAGTGAGGAGGTGGACAGCCAAAGGAACATAGCGGTAAGCGAGGTGAGTATAAGATAGATAGCCAGAGTAATAGAGGTGAGAAAGTAGAAAACCGAAGGAACATAGCGGTGACCCAAGAGTTGCGCGCATATCCTCCCAAGGTAAGAAATGCAAAAGAACGGAGTGATAAGCGAAGTGAGGAGGTGGACAGCCAAAGGAACATAGCGGTAAGCGAGGTGAGTATAAGATAGATAGCCAGAGTAACAGAGGTGAGAAAGTAGAAAACCAAAGGAACATAGCGGTAAGGGAGGTGAGTATAAGATAGGTAGCCAGAGTAACAGAGGTGAGAAAGTAGACAACCAAAGGAACATAGCGGTAAACGAGGTGAGTATAAGATAGGTAGCCAGAGTAACAGAGGTGAGAAAGTAGAAAACCAAAGGAACATAGCGGTAAACGAGGTGAGTATAAGATAGATAGCCAGAGTAACAGAGGTGAGAAAGTAGAAAACCGAAGGAACACAGCGGTAAACGAGGTGAGTATAAGATAGGTAGCCAGAGTAACAGAGGTGAGAAAGTAGAAAACCGAAGGAACACAGCGGTAAGCGAGGTGAGTATAAGATAGGTAGCCAGAGTAACAGAGGTGAGAAAGTAGAAAACCAAAGGAACATAGCGGTGACCCAAGAGTTGCGCGCATATCCTCAGACACACTCGGCTCTCACACAAATATTTTCTAATGCCACAAAGGAAAGCAGTCGAGTTCTCATGAGTGTTTTCCCGTTCACAGTGCAGAAAACCTTGTCAAGCTATCACCAGGCTCATGAAACTACCCATGGAAATACCCACACCTACGAAAGCTTAACTAAATGTGGGTGTGTAAGCCATGTAATGTTTGAGGATACGTGTCAGGTAGAGAGATAAAATTAAAATCTTTGCCAAAGCAGAAACAAGTACACTAACATCAGACAAACAAAAGAGTAGTGAAGGAATATAGCAATGGTTGATGCGGTTGATGTTTTTTCCCAGGAATTCAAAAAGAACTTCGACGAGCTCTACATCACAAGCCTCAACCCGCAAAGCCTGGAGGACTCGGCTCGCCAGCAACTGTTCACGCTGTCCGAGGTGGTGCAGGAGGTGCTCATGTACCCGGAGAAGGTCAAGGCGGGACACCACGCCAGTAAGAGGTGGGAGGAGGTGAACTACAACGGCAGCTGGGTCAGGAACTCTACCGCGGGAGGGCGACCCCAAACAGGAGGACTGGGTGAGGCGCCCAAAACCTTCCCCCATCTCATGGCTCTACTTTAGCATTGCCCTGCCCTCCCTAATCAGCCTATCTATCTTTGTATTACCAATAAGAGTTTTTATCTGTGAATTTTCAGCCTAACGGATGCCAAAGATTAACAAACCTTTTTATTATTATTATTATTATTATTATTATTATTATTATTATTGTTATTACAGACCTGTTCAGCAGCAACCCGCAGTACTTGCTCCACCTGACGGAGGCCGACGACATGCTGGAGGTGGAGGAGGCGGGGGTGGGGCAGCGGGGCGGGGAGGGCGGCACGTGCACGGTGGTCATCTCCCTCAGCCAGAAGAACAGGCGCGCCAACAACCTCGACCTCCTCACCGTGAGCCTCTGCGTGTACGAGGTGAGGGACAGTGAGGGGGAAACTTACTTACTGAGATTATCTGCTTCAACAAGCCAGTGAAGAAGACACAGTAGCAATGGTCAGGGCTCATACGTAAGGGAGAGGACAAGAGATGGACAAGAAGAGTGACAGACTAGGTAATTACTGATACATAGACCCAGGGGATCTTTTTTTCTCCCTCTCCTCTTCCCTTTCATCCCTTCCTTTGTCCTTCCTCTCTCTCATAACCTGACCTTCCTTGTATAACCACTGGGTCGCCACTACTTCATAAACAGACAGCTAAACACCATGATTATGCTGCGCGGCACACAGTTCTCAATGCTGCATGCCAGGAAGCATGGGAGGGTAGTACCTTTATTATAACTGGTCAGCTGTACGGAACTGGTCCGCGCAGGCTGTGAGCACACACGCTAACGGTCACCCAACAGGTGGAGAAGGAACGAGCACGGCGCCCCCTGTCAGCCTCCTGGTTCGCCCGTCACCTCGCTCTCAACCGCCTAGTGTTCAAGAAGACCCGCACCGTCACCTTCCGCCTGCGGCTGCCCCCCGGCCACTACGTCCTCGTCCCGTGCACCTACGAGCCAAACAACGAGGGCGACTTTCTCCTGCGGGTCTTCTGTGAGAAGGCCGCCACCATGGAGTAAGTGGACAGCAAACTCTGGGACTAACCTTCTTGTGAATTTCCTCTCGCCTACGATTCAAACTAACACGGGACGCATCGCGATACCTCTCTAACAAACTTTGATCACGGTCTTTTCGGACTAATCCTGCCTATTGTTATATGGGTATTGGTATTCACGCAGAGATACAAAATACTGTAATGCTGCTTTCAAGGCCGATATATTTATGTAGCTTTGCAGTAAATGTAGATAAGAAATTTATTAGTCTTGATTTTTTCATACATGTTCGATCTTTCAGGGAGAACGACGAGGAGGCGAAGATTCTGGACTTGCAGGACGACGTAAGTGAACTCTTGATAACAAAAGCATGAGAAAAAACACCACACTGATCGCTGAGTTATCTCTCACTCAACGGGGGCAACTTCTGTTAAGAGTTGCGGTACTACTTCTCTCTACCCCCCAGGAGCTGACGGGCGACACAGTGGACAGCGGCGTGGCGGTGGAGCAGCGATGCAACCTGCGGGATGTGTTCTGGAGGGGCGCGGGGATGGTCGGCAGTATTGGTGCGAGGAAGCTTATGGACGTTCTCAACACCGTGTTCTCGGGTGAGGGAGTGTTCGTCTCTCTTTGGTGTGCTCCATCCTGCTCTGTGGTCACGGCACTAATATCATCTTTCCACCTGGTTCCACGTCTACCTTCACCTATTCCGCAGACGAGGTGGAGTTCTCGTTGGACCTGTCCCGCAGCCTCCTGGCCATGGTGGACCGGGACCTCTCCGGCGGCGTGGACTACTACGAGTTCGAGCCGCTGGTCTTCTCGCTGAGGCGCTGGGTGGTGCGTTGACCTTAGTACAGTGCAGCCTTGGCCATCCTTGGAGGCTTGGGAGCAGGTGGAGGAACTCGACTTCAAGGGAGGGAGTGACGGAAGCGTGTGTTCTGGGCTATTTTCAAACACTTATGGCTATTTCCACTATTGCTATTCCTCCTCCTTTACATATTACAGCCACTCGGTTTTTTCCTCCTCCTCTCTAGTTGTTGTTTTTGTTCTCCTTTCATTTATTTCCATCTCCCGTTTCGTTTTCTTTTTTCCATTTCCACACTCCACTATAATCAGCCATTTCCACGGATGTTATTCTTCGCCTTCAGATCTTACTACTCTTTTTCCACTTCCTCCTCCTCCTCCTCCCGTTCCTTACACATTTACTCTCCACTGTATTCAGCCATTCCCACTCATGTTATTCCTTCGCCTTCAAATTTTATACTCCTCCTCTTCCTCCTCCTCCTCCTCCCGTTCCTTACACATTTACTCTCCACTGTATTCAGCCATTCCCACTCATGTTATTCCTTCGCCTTCAAATTTTATACTCCTCCTCTTCCTCCTCCTCCTCCTCCCGTTCCTTACACATTTACTCTCCACTGTATTCAGCCATTCCCACTCATGTTATTCCTTCGCCTTCAAATCATATACTCCTCCTCCTCTTCCTCCATTGCTCAGGACGTGTACAACCGTAAGAAGCACCAGGAGGATGGCACTTTCTCCGGTCACGCCTGGCAGCTTGGCGACGCCCTCAAGGAGCTCGGTTACCAGGTGCCGCGTCGCCTCCAGGGGCTGGTGGTGGTGCGCTACGGCGACGACGAGGGCAACATATCCCTCAACGACTTCCTGATGGCCACCTGCAGGATCTCCGTCATGCTGGGTGAGTGGGCGACGCTGGGTTCCTATCCTCAGACGCTTTCGGATCCAACGTTACCTGATTCTCGCACTCAGTCTATTATATTTGCCGATTTCCAACCCAAAAACCGTCTCCTCTACCCCAATAGTGAGACTCATATATAGGTATCTTTATAATCATTAATTACTGATGTTTTTTTGGCAACAGTTATGGGTCAGAGGCCGGAAAATACGATGCTCTGAGTACGATAATCTGGCACGCTGTTCGGATCTCGCAACAAAGATTCCAAAGCCACAAAGGGTGTTTTTCACGTTCACGGCGCAGAAGCCTTGGCAGGTTATCACTATCTACTATACAAAGGGCGACTCGCGTCCGTCTGTATGTCCTTTATAGACGTCCAAACGGTGATAGCTGCAGACATAGGCTTTATATGTTTTTGAAGCGTACTATGCTCCCGAGTAATCGTGGCACATAATATTAGGACATTAATATACAACTTTTTAAAGTTATTTAGTAAAAACTATCAAAAATGGTCCAAACGTTGGGACCATCGGCGTTTTTATTTTATTAACCTCATTTTTTTTTATATTGTGAAATACAATTGTTTATCATATAAAAATCTGTTGTTTTTCTGTGTTTTATTTCTTCCGGGCAGCGCCGGATACTTCAGCTAGTAGGCTCATAAAACTACCCATGGAAATACTAACACAACCTCGACGCAGGTTAGATCTAGTAAAGAACAGCCAATAAGCGACGCAAGAGACCGTCACCCAAGCAATGGTGCCAAGTCCGCGAGTCCACCCCTGAGGATTAGGCCCGCCAGCTCTCGTAAAACCGACTACAGGCTCATAAAGCTACCCACGGAAATACTGACACGACCTCGACGAAAGCCTTGTCAAATGTGGGTGATTAAGCCCCGAATTTCTCTGGTAGCGAATGGATGCAAATGGGAAGTCTGAAGCAATATAAGAAGAACGAAAACTGGGATTCTTCACCGGTGTCACTCGCATACTTCCTGGTCTTTAAAACGATACGGAGCCTCAGTGAAATAAAGAAACCTCACTCTTCTTCTTTCTTTAGGTCTGTAAACCAACATACGTGTACTGAACCCTTTTGTCTTTCCCCAGAGAGGTTCCAAAAACACAGCGGAGGACCGAAGTGTGAGCAGGCAACCCTCCTCCTCAACGACTGGCTACAGGACACCCTCTACTGCTGAAACTACTACTACTACTACTGCTACTACCACCTCTACTACTACTACTACGACTACTACTACTGAAACCGATGCCAGTGATAGTTTACTTAATGGCGCTTCTGTGATTTAATTAAGGTAATACAAGACACTGTTCACTGCTGATTCGTCTTTTTCTGTTCCTAGTGTTAAGTCTGAGGACACTGTTGCTCGTGTTGGAACCCTCTCCTAGCCAGATAGCGAGACCCTCAATGTAATTACAATAAGTAAAATATTAGGATAAGAATGTATCTCTCTCTCTCTCTCTCTCTCTCTCTCTCTCTCTCTCTCTCTCTCTCTCTCTCTCTCTCTCTCTCTCTCTCTCTCTCTCTCTCTCTCTCTCTCTCTCTCTCTCTCTCTCTCTCTCTCTCTCTCTCTCTCTCTCTCTCTCTCTCTCTCTCTCTCTCTCTCGCACACACACACACACACACACACACACACAGTAACTATATGACAGGAATTAAAATCACGATTGTTTGTCTCTTTGTAACTGTTATCATTTTTTTATTATTATTTATTCGACATCAAAATATATCTTGTTAGTCGTGTACTCGTGATATATCATTTACCTTTCCGTCCAATTCAAAGATAAAATCAACTACGCACTTAACACGTTTTGGCAGTACGAGAAGTTGGATTTATTTTTCCTTTCATGCAAATTACACATGCATGAATCTATTGACACATGACATTTTAACTTCCAAGAAATATCCTCCATAGGGTTGCAACAGAAGCCTCATATACATTGTCTGACGGTGAAATACATGCGTCAGTAGTCAAAGGGTTACCGTAGTCATATTAAGTAAACATTGCTCTTCTCTACAGTTTCTAAAGTAAGTGTGTTCTAACTAAATAGGATATGAATAGAAGGAGAAAAAGGAAAAACTGAGACTCGGAGAAGATAAAACTTAGGTGGAGAGAATGGAAGTATATTTCTACTGTAATCTTCCATGCACATAAACGGGACGGGACACCAGCCTTCTGTCCTGCACTAATAGTTGTACTGCGTGAGGGCCAGCAGCACCTTCTTGTAGTCTCCGGAGGTGTCGTGCTGGAGAACAGAAAGAAGAAACACCATTAGCATAAGTAGCAGCAGTAGTAGTATAGATAGTAGTAGTAGTAGTAGTAGTAGTAGTAGGAGGAGGAGGAGGAGTAAAAAGAAGAAATAGCATTAGCATCAACAAGGAAAGAGAGACATGAGAGTTAACGTCAATGCTCTTATCATAATTATCACCACTATCTCTCCTCTCTCGCTCTCTCCTCTTCTAACAATATAAAAATCAATATCACCAATCTAATCATATCACCCTCCTCCTCCTCCTTTTACTACTACTACTACTACTACTACTACTACTACTACTACTACTACTACTACTACTACTACTACTACTCCTTATTCTTCTTTACTAACATCTACCTCCTCCTCCTCTTCAAATCAAAATACTAAACATCACCTATCCAATCATATCACCCCCCTCCTCCTCCTCCTCCTCCTCCTCCTCCTACTCCTCCTCCTCCTCATCATCATCATCTACCCCCCCCCCCCCACTCACCTGGATGTCTCCCTCGAGGGTCTTGTTGTACATCTTGAAATACTCGTCCTTCACGCTGCCCAGGTCCACCTCAGAACGGGACACCACCAGGCGGATCAGGTTACGGTCGTTGGTACCCGGCCCGGCCATCGAGTCCCGCAGAGCAGCGGCCAAGTAGCCACTGCGGTTCTCAATGCACTTGACTGAAGGGGGAGAGGGAAGGAAGGGTTGGTAAAGTGGAGAGATAGAGGTTCATGTTTTTAGACACTTTCGGCTATCACAAAAACTATTTCCGAAGGCCTCAAAAGAGAGAGAGGGAAGGGAGGGTTGGTTAAGTGCGGAGATAGAGGTTCATGTTTTTGGATAGTTTCAGCTTTTACAAAAACTATTTCCGAAGGCCTCAAAGGAGAGAGAGGGAAGGGAGGGTTGGTTAAGTGTGGAGAGATAGAGGTTCATGTTTTTAGACACTTTCGGCTTTTACAAAAACTATTTCCGAAGGCCTCAAAGGAGAGAGAGGGAAGGGAGGGTTGGTTAAGTGTGGAGAGATAGAGGTTCATGTTTTTAGACACTTTCGGCTTTTACAAAAACTATTTCCGAAGGCCTCAAAGGAGAGAGAGGGAAGGGAGGGTTGGTTAAGTGTGGATAGACAAAGGTCTGTGTGTTTTCTTTTTGCCCTTTTTCTTACAGCAAAGGAGACGGCTCAGGGGCAACAAAAAGAGTGCAGAGAAAATGAAAAAAAAGCCCGCTACTCACCGCTCCCATAATGGACAAAAGAGAGGTCAATTTCGAGCTGCTTCCCTTGCTAAACAAAAAAAAACAAAAAACAAAAAAATACTCACACAGGGCCTGCATGTTAGCCTTCTCTTTCCCCTTAAACTCCAGACCAAATGCCTCGCCCAGGGTCCTGCCGGCCAGCTTGTAGTACTCCAGGAACACGTGCCTCAGCTGCTTGAAGGACAGGGTGGAAAAGGCCTTTACCACCTCGTCCTTGTCCACGCCGTGATCTGGAGGGAGGGAAATAATGAGAGTCAGTAAGGTTAAAAATGAAGGGGGTTGAAGGAGGGAGGGAGGGAGGGAGGGAGGGTGAGGAATGGAAGATGTGAAGGAAGAAATAGAGAAGGGAAGAAGGAGGGGCGTGAAATGAGAGGGAAAGGGAGGTTGAGAGAGAGAGAGAGAGAGAGAGAGAGAGAGAGAGAGATTATCTAAAACACACACACACACACACACACACACACACACACACACACACACACACACACACACATACCAGCACTATCAACAGAGAGAGAGAGAGAGAGAGAGAGAGAGAGAGAGAGAGAGAGAGAGAGAGAGAGAGAGAGAGAGAGAGAGAGAGAGAGAGAGAGAGAGAGAGAGAGAGAGAGAGAGAGAGAGAGAGAGAGAGAGGGTCAGACCGCCTCGTCATTTCCTGAGCCGCCGCCTTCTCTTATCTGTCAACACTAAGATAACAAATATTTTATCGACGGCCCGACAGGTAAACGCCCTCCCCCCCTTCCCTTCTCCCCCTCCCCCTTCCGGCTGTAGCTTGTCACTATGTGTTACTTGGCGCATACGTGGCAGAGTGGAGTGGAGATAAGGAGGATGAGGAGACGGAGGGAGAGAGGAAGGGAGGGAGGGAAGGAGGCAGGGGGGATGTAGATAGATAGATACATATAAATAGATAGATAGAGAGAGATTAAAACTTTTATTCACCAATTTAATAAAATCCGTATCTGTGAAAAAAGACTTGACGACAGAGAGAGAGAGAGAGAGAGAGAGAGAGAGAGAGAGAGAGAGAGAGAGAGAGAGAGAGAGAGAGAGAGAGAGAGAGAGAGAGAGAGAGAGAGAGAGAGAGAGAGAGACACACACACACACACACACACACACACACACACACACAACCCCTCCCCACACACACACACAACCACCCCTCAGAACAAGTATACATCCCACAACCACCCACCACCACCACCACCGCCACTCACCGTCATTGTAGATAGCCCGGGCCACCGACACGGCCACATCCTCGCTGCAGTCCTCCCCGCGTTTGCTAAGCACGGTCGCAATCAGCACGTCCTCGAACACACCCTTCATCTCGTCGTCAAAGTCCTCCTCCAGCTTGTCGTCGTTCGCGCTGTCGTAAGCCGCCTTGATGGAGCTGAGGAGGGAAGGGCAGGTCAGGAGGAAGACAGGGAGGGAAGGGAAGGCGAGGGAACGGAAAGGAGAATGAAAGGTCAGGAAAGAGTAGGGAAGAAAAAGGAGAGGGGAAGAGTAGAAAGGTGAAAGAAATACATGGAAGGAAAGGCATGTAAACAGAAAGAAAGGACAGGAAGGGAAGAAAAAAAAAGCGCAAAGTATGGAAAGAAAAAGGAGAAGGAGAGAGAGGGGAAGAGTAGATAAACAGAAGTAGTAGTAGTAGTAGTAGTAGTAGTAGTAGTAGTAGTAGTAGTAGTAGTAGTATGAGAGTCGAAGTAGGTAGAGAGGAAGGAGTTCCCTCAATACCTGAAACGCAGAGAAAGAAAGAAAAAAATATTGAAAGCGACGCAAGAGAATGAGAAAGAGGAAAAGAGAACAAAGCTTACAGAAATGGAGGAGCACTAATAAGGCCTGGCGGCTCTCACCTCACTCTGGCAGGATCACTGGCGAAGATGATTTGCACGACGGAGTCTCCGTCCTTCCTGTTGAGGGCGTGCTTGAGCTCCGTCGCCAGGAACTCACTGGTGGGCGTCATGAGCGCCAAGACCACATCCTCGAAGTTACCCGCCAGCTCCTTCTTCAGGTCCTTGATGAGGTCCTGCATGAAGACGTGCGACAGAGGTTAGGTCAAGGACTTTTTATATCTCCTTCTACAGTAAAGGAAGAAGCTCAAGGGCAAGAACATCTGAAAACCAAAAACCCCGCTAAGCTCTGCTCCTATAAAAGAGAAAAGTGAAGAGCGGTCAAAGGAGAGGTCAATTTCGGGTGGTGTCGTTGTTAATTTATTGCTTTACGGTATACGAGGCTAAACCAAGGGACGAGTAACAATAAAAAAAAATAAAAAAGAATGCCAGAAAAATCGCTGCTCCTGTAAAAGTAGAAGACACCGAAAAAATATGACCCCATTAGTGCAAGAGCTGCCATGACACGCCCCTCCTGAGAGAATCTGCTGTCATGGGAAGGAGAAATACAGAGGAAGGGAGATGGCAAGAGAGGCAACACTGCGGCAGAAGTTAAGAGGTTAAGATAGTCGGTAATAAGCGGCATTGATGAGGCCCTTGATATAAGATCTGGGGGCGTATTACTTGACATTTCGGCGCCCAAGTTCATATATTTGACAAGGCTTTCGTAAGAGTTTGGGGCATTTCCAGGAGTAGTTTTATGACCCTGGTGGTAGTTTGACCCTTCCTCTGTACCGTGAACCTAAAGAAACACTCATTAGAACCCGACTGACCCCTTCTTTGACCTTTAGAAATAGTTGATGTGAGAAGCGAAGGTGTCTTATATTACCGTCCCTGGACTCTTCTCCGTCTGTCTCTCGTAATCTCGTGCCACAATCATTTCCTTGTACTTGACTGATCTCATTAACCTTAGGAGCATGTTCCCAGCGCCTGTCTAATAGTGTTTGGGTATTCAGCATTAGTGAAGCAGCAGCGTTTGTGTGTTGTTGTGCAAGAGTTATCCTGACACACAGCATTTTGAACACGTTCCAGTCAATGGTGTTGTGTTTGGGACAGTCTCGGTGGCCACACAGGGGGGCGTGTTCAAGGGACCCAGGAATGTACCGGGCCACAGGGTAAGCATTTCACCAGGAAAGAAAAGAAAGAAAAGAAAAAAAATAGAGAAGTACAGGGTTGAGTAGGGAAGGAAAGAGAGAAAGAGAGGGGGAGGAGAAAGGTGGAAGCGGAATAAAGGAAATTTGATCCACTTATATATATATATATATATATATATATATATATATATATATATATATATATATATATATATATATATATATATATATATATATATATATATATATATATATGCCATTTAAACCCCTTACTGTTTCGTTAAGGGCTTCATGGGGAGGTGTCGAGGGGAGAGTAAGTCAAGGGGGAAATGCCAAAGGGAGATAAATCGAAAGGGGAAAGGTCCAGGGTAAATGTTAAGGGGGGAATGTCCAGAAGGGAAAAGGTCTATGGGGACAGCTCCGGAGAGAAATGCCTAGGGGAAAATGTCTACAGGGGAAAGGATCCGAGGAAGAAAACGTAATGGGGAAAATGTGTTCAAAGGGGAGACCTTCAGAGGGAAATATCCGAGGGTGAAAATGTCCAGCGAGTAAATGTCCAATAGAAAAAGTCTAGGTGGAGGAAAGTTAAGGAGGAAAAGTCCCGGGGTAAGTAAATATCACAGGAGGAAATGCCCCGGGGTCAGCGTACTCGACTCGTGCCTTACCCTGTCGAAGGCCCTCTTGTACTCCTGGATGAGGACCTGACGCTGGTTGTTGGAGCAGCTGGTCAGCACCTTGATGATGGCGGCCTCGTCTGTGCCCATCCCCTTCATGGCCTTCCGCAGCACCTCGGCCTCCTGCGCTACCGGCAGGGGCACGCGGGTCCTGATGGTTGGGCGGCACTCCTGGAGGGCGAGAAGAGGATCGGTGCATGAGTGAGTGACGGGAAAGAAACGGAACGGAGTGGCAGCTCTTAGTGCCGCCGAAAGTATTCAGAATGGGTCGTGAGGATAATGCTTAAAATAAAAATGGGTCATAGCGAGAAGTTTTAAGAATCCTTCAATAAACTGACGACGCCCGAGGTTACCTGACTCATGGCTGGTGTTGGTGGTGGTGTTGAGTTGTAGGGGACAAAGAGGCGAGAGGGAGAGAGCGGGTGGCAGTGGCTGCGGCAGGACAGACAGACTGTGTGGACGTGACCGCCAATCGCCCTTTATCAAGGATGCAGAAACAGGAAAAAACTCACCACCGCCCATAAGATGACGAAGCCTCCGATTGGCTGCCCACGACAACCCCACGTGGTGATTGGACGCCCACACTGACCCAACCGGATGGCTGCTTGATAAGATAGTGACGCATCTGATTGGCACGCCGCGCTGGCGGGATGAAGGTGAAAGGCCTAGCTGCTGTCATGCGGAAATGGATTGATGTTTTAGTACGTTAGAGGAGCCTTTTCCGTCACACTGCACCATATATAATACAACTCCCTGCCTGAGAGATGAGGTCATGATATGTGAGAAAGGGTCGCAGAGAATAACGTCAGAGCAAAAATGGAAGACGGGATAAAAACACAAATTAGAAGATTAATTCAGCTCAAGTAAGACACAATATAACCTCCCTACTGAGAGCCACGAGGTTATTTGTGTGCAAAGGCTGCGCGGAATTACACGATAATCGAAATTTTACGGTGAAATAGAACAGTAAAAAAAACTCGAGGGCCACGAGGTGTGTGTGTGTGTGTGTGTGTGTGTGTGTGTGTGTGTGTGTGTGTGTGTGTGTGTGTGGAGGGACCACACGAAGTAACTCGTCGGAATAAAAGAAGAAACAAGACAAAAGCACGTGAGGTAAGCAGGAAAACGTTACCCCAAACAGAAACATGTGGAAATCGCTTCCATCAGAGTATCACGTATGTTTGACCGGTCGAGAATATGTTGAGAAGGGGCACAGTAGGAAAAGATTTTGAACAATGGTTCTTGGCTATACTAAGAGATGTGTGCCTCATAATATCTACTTTAATATTTGCTTGTCTGCTCATGAAGAAGTGGTGACCCAGGGAGTAGTAAGGTTGAGTTTGGCGAGAAAGGAAGATGAAAGAAAGGTTCTCTGGACATCCAGCCGCCCCGGCGAGGAGGGTTTACATCGCTGCACACCGGCCACACACAAGGATGCACAAGGATATAAGGGCACTGCAATATGTCAACCGGTCTACGCATGGTGGCTCCTAAAAATTAGTTTCTCACCATTAAGCCTCCCTGGCCATAACTCTATTTGCTCAATGGAAACTTTTAATCGTATTTGCATCAACTACATATTTTGCATAATTTAGTCTGTTCCACTGCCCAATTCGGGAGTTAGTTAGTTCTTTCATGTCTCCTTCTCATTCCTGTGCTTGAAATTATCCAAAATGTACACACTGCCACGGACCCTAATATATATATGCGTGTGTGTGTGTGTGTGTGTGTGTGTGTGTGTGTGTGTGTGTGTGTGTGTGTGTGTGTGTGTGTGTGCACTTTCTCCTTCCATTCATTAACACTTCCTCATCCTGCAGGCGCCAGACTCTACTCCCCCTCTCCGTCCCCCTCGCCGCCCTCTCATCCTCCCCTCCACGGCCTAAAACACGGCCCTTATCGATCACCAGGCCTCTCGCTGCCAGCATTACAAAGCCTGCCGTTAATTAGAGAGATAACCTTGTCACGAAAGACTTAGACTCCATACAACGTTGTATCCAGTCATCATCAGATATACAGCGAGCAGAGTGGTCGACTATTAAGTAACTTATTATATAAAGGAAATCTTACAGGAGTAGTAAAGAGAAAATGAATATAAGGTCACCACTCCTCTACAGATACACAGCCAACAGAACGCTTGATTATTACGTAAGTTATCATATTAAGAAAAGGTTACAGAATGAATAAATGGTAAAGGAAAGAGGGGCGCAGCAGTCCTCTGCATATATATATATATATATATATATATATATATATATATATATATATATCTATATATATATATATATATATATATATATATATATATATATATATATATATATATATATCTATAGAGAGAGAGAGAGAGAGAGATTGATAGATAGATAGATAGATAGATAGATAGATAGATAAATAGATAGAGATAGATAGGTAGATAGATAGATGGAAAGATAGATAGACAGATGTGTGTGTGTTAGTATCAAGACACCTCTCCTGTCGAAACTGACCTCCCATCCGGCGCCTCAACTCTACATACATTTATAGGAGCAGCCCTCAGCGGACTCCTTTTTTTTTTTTTTTTGCCCTTGAGCTGCTTCCTTTATTGTAACAAAATATAGATAGACAGATAGATAGATAAATAAATAAATAAGTAGGGATTTCGATGTTCAGATAATAAGTAACTTGCCATACTACGAAAATGTTACAGTAAGAATTAAGGGAACCAGTCTCCCGGATGGACAGAGCGAATGGAATGTTCTATTTCAACATTTTTCATTACTTACAAGGAAAGTTTCAGAAGTGGAGAAAGGGAGCAAGTAAAGGGCAAACATGTGGGGCCTCACCATACCAGGGTTTACGAGATCGGCTCTACCTTAATCTTAACCCTTTTCAAGCCCTTTGATTTCCATGGATGGGAAGCAGAAACTAATCTAGAAGCCACATCTTATTCCATTTGTAGTGCATGTTGTCTGGCAGTAGCATTTCACCTTACTATACACAGCTGCTTATCTAATATGAGTCATACATTCGGTATATAACACCAATAACATTATATAAAAACAAACTGGCGGAAACATTATTTTTGTTTTATCCGTCTGGTTCATAAATTATAAAAATCCATACACATGTTTAAAGTTCTCTTGTCTAGAGCCTCTGAAGGGTAATTCAAGTAACTACGGTAGCTATCCTCAGGCGCAAACTGATATGTTATCCCGCCACCCCCAAAGGCGTTGATCTGAGTGTTAAGAGCCACTGAGTTGCCTTTACGTGTCTTTCCTACATCATGACGAACTTTATTTCAAGAGAGGAAATATCTCCCTCCACCTTCTCCTCCTCCCTCCTCCTCCTCCTCCTCCTCCTCCTCCTGTATATCAATCTGTTTTGGTTAGCACAGTGTTTGACTCATTTCACAGGCGTTACATAATATTTGAACTTCCCTTTGGGGGGATTAGAGAGAGAGAGAGAGAGAGAGAGAGAGAGAGAGAGAGAGAGAGAGAGCACAGGGTGAGGGGTGGAGATACGTATAGGAAGGGGGCCACACTTATTTGAAAAGGCTCTCCTGCAAGTTATTGGTATGTTCACGAAGGTTTAGTTATCTATCTATCTACCTTTCTATCTATCTATCTATCGATCGATCGATCCATCTATCTATTTAGCTATCTACCTGCGACACGTTGCAGAAATACACGAACGAGGTGATCACCGGCACAGCAGCGGTTCGGCTGGCACCTACATCTCGCCCACCCACCAATTATTTCAAACCACAAGTGTTCCGTCTTATTTTCCCGGTCCCGCTGCCAAACACAGCCCTCATATATTTTTACACTACATTACAGATATATAACCACAGCTTTTATATATATATATATATATATATATATATATATATATATATATATATATATATATATATATATATATATATATATATCCTGGTTAATTGGTTCTTACCCCCCAAAGGTTCAAGGTTCAATACGACGGAGAAGAGCACGGAGGCCACGCTCACCTATAACTCGTTCCCCCACCTATACTTTTATCATAATTAGTTATCGCAGAAGGAGCCACCGAAATATCATGTAATGAAGAAAGGGGGGGGGGGGGGGGCGATAAGACAGAGAGACGGATATGCTACCTGTGATAAAATACACGAGTGGACTAAACAAATTTTTAACTCTCCATACATTTCGTTAGTTTTTATAAGCAGTACGGTATCCAGAATCAAGAGAGAGAGAGAGAGAGAGAGAGAGAGAGAGAGAGAGAGAGAGAGCCGGTGCTGCGAGAAATACCTCCTCGCAGAAATAAGTCGCTCTATTGTCCACTACGCATGCGAACTGGGAAATACACGGCAGGGAAACATATTAATTTGTCTGGTTGTATTCTAGTTTGTCCACCTGTGATCTTTATGATGGTTGATATTGCCAGCACGGCAACAACACACCAGACCAACAGACCAAAACCAGCAAGAACTGAGTGAACATCATCGTGGGGTATAATTATTTCTATAATCTACCCTATTCGTTTGTTATAAAGCCTTCTCTTGATTAAAAGTATTTCTCTGATGTGTGTGGCGTATAACAGAGCTGAAATAGGACAAGTAAACGATAGCGGTGAGTGAAATAGATAGAGTAAGTATTTCTTATATCTGACAGGAGGTATTTCTCGCAACACCGGTGGAGAGAAAGCGAGCGGTGCAGAGTGCAGACTAGGGCAGCGGTGGAGGCGGAGGTGAGGAAGGCTGCCAGCCCTCCTCTGCTCAGGTGACTATTCCTAAACACCGAGGCAGGGCCGGGATTAATTAATACTCCATAGTGACGGGGCCTTACTCTGACAGGTAGAGCCGGAAGACTAGCAGTGCGTGTTTCCGCCCATTACTCGGGACACTGAAGGTTACCGGTCCTCATTTTCATTTATCATTATAGTCTCATTACAGCAGAGTGTGGGCGTGGGTTGGGGCACGCCAGGCCCTCGCTCATACAGCCTGTGTGAGGGTGAAGGGACGTGGTGGTATGGGTGGTTATGTGGGCGAGAAAACGGTTGCCAACGTGTGTCGGGCTGAGTCACCTCAGTTTCCTGTGCTGGCACCCCACAGGTGTGCTCGCCACATCAGATCACCTGGGGAGAGGGGAGAGGGAGATAAAAATCGTCGCCTCGCGCAAGGAGGGACCCACTAACTCAGGTACTCTCGCTGGCCTGGTATGCAAAGGGCTGAGGAGGAACACCTGGCTTAGGCAGGAGTTAGGAGCAGCACAGTGGCTTGGTACAGCCGGTACATTGCTGCTTTTGTTGCACCAGTACAGGCTCAGGCAGTGTGGGGGCCAGGCTGTACTGCATCACTTGGTCAGGTGGTGTGCCAGCTATTACATCTTGAAAAATGGATTCATAGGATATTTATTTTTGTTGATGTTTTGTTAAAGGTCACTCATGGATGAAGCTGTTTTTTTCTGGCATTTTGATGTTTAGTTAAGTCTGATAACCATTTCTGTCTTATCTTAGTGTTTTACAGTGACCCCCCTATTCCTTGTACTTCAATATGTATCTGCTAGTTATAAGAATATCATAAACGTTATCCAGATCTTTCATTTGTCCATAGGGGCCTTGGTTGACTTGATGCAGATAAATGAATGTTTACTGTAGTAAATATATTGTGAGTGACAATACCATCTGTTTTTGCTCATGTTATGTTGCAATGAATGTGAGCTCGATTAGCAATCATTGGAGGACATAGAAGAAGGCTTGACCAATACCAAACAACCAGAAACAGTAAAACTTTGAAGGGGTGAAGGGGGGAGCCACCCCATAGGAACTATTATACTTGTCTTTTGGTGATCCAAAGGGAAGCCTCCCATACGGAAGAGTGTGCTCTTGCCTGATTGATGTCCCTTCGGGTCTGTAATAGACAGGTTACACCCTCCAGGACCCCCTAAAGCCTTACTGCTTCTGGTTATTGTTGTTCTACCCTTCTTCATCTTTCAAGAGCCACTCCTCAACCAGCTCTAGGACCTGTGGAAATTCACAAAGAATATTTCTATCCCACAGCAACACAGAAATATGTAGGCAATACTTCTCACTCCGAGTGATTGCTTTGTGGAATAGCCTGCCAGACACAGTTATCCTGTCAACATCCTTAACTGTATTTAAGAGAAAACTAGCAGAGTACCTTAGTCAAAGATTATACGAATATTAACCCCTACATACTAATACCAATGTTTTCTCATATATAATTTCATATGATCTCATTTTTAACTATAGTTCCTAAACACTCTTGTCACAAAACATCAACTCTAAATTACTTTATTTTACTTACAGAAATATAAATATAAATACTTATTTTACTTATATACATATAAGTCATTATATTTTATAACTAGTCTTTACTTAGTGCAATCAACACACCTTCCAGCAGCGGATTAATAGTTTTAGTGCTAAGATAATTACGCAAATATGCATTCTGCTGGTGTGTTGGTACTTGTGGGGTTCCCTTCTCGTGGAACCCGTCTAGGTAAGATGTCTAGGTAAGCTGTGCACCATGTGTTGCCGCTGAATATGTTGTCCCTTCATGGTCAGACCTGAGACTGGGAGCTTCTTTAGTTCATATAATATTTATTACTTTGAAATGTAAGGTTTGCACAAAATATTAGTAAGTATACCCTCACACAGAGCAAAAATACCTGGTAATGGGTGAGAGTACCATTAAAAAGTATGATGGCATACCAGTTTATACATTTTTTTTTTTCATGTGTCATATCAAGCTGGCTGATTCCTGCTGTGCAGTTCTCCATTCTAACCAGTAAATTTGGGTTCCCTACCTCTATTTTATGGCTAAAGCACTTAAAACTCCACAGAAAAACTTGATTTTTTTATGAATGGAATGATTAAGATGGCAGAAAACACCTTTTGTTCATTAATGCTACACTTTATAGTTATTGCTGACATGTTAGGTTGATCCAGGCTGGCAAGGCATATAAAGTAAATAGCTTACACAACACTCGGTAGTAAGGCAGGGTAATAAAACTTGATGATTCCCTAACCAGTTAGCAGGTTCAAGTTAGTGACCTGTCATTAAGGAACTGATGAAGGTTTAGCCACAGATGTTACGTGGGAGCTGTCGTGCAAATTGAACTGAGAAAATAAATAATTCAGTATTGCAGTTTGTGGAAATGCTCATAAAATCCATCTAAACATTCCTGTATTTTCTTTTCATCATAATTGCCATAGGTTATTTGGCTTATGATTCATTGTGATAGAAGTTAAGACCAAGTATCATGTCGCATTTAAGGCTTGCTTGATAAAGTAGTATTTTTCAAGACTTCATTATATCATAAGCCTCAGCCATCACCTTGCCTTGCTCTGAACACATTTTATGAACACATACAGTTAATACAAATTGTGAGAATTAAGCCCTTGGTTCATTAATTTGTCATTTAATAACTATACCCATCCCTCCTCAGCTCTCGCATCCTGCTTTTACATTCCACGTTCTCAGTCTCTCTTGCTTTTGCCACGATGAGGGAGTTAGCTGTGGAGTGGCACAGATCATCAAGTGAAACATGCTGAGTTATTTGGTCACACACAGAATAGGTGGGGCTGAGATGAAACAAATTTAATACGGTATAGTTGATTAGATGATGAGAATATTTCATTTATCCCTTAGGTCACTGGGTTATCTCCCCAACTTGATCATTCCCCTGCCTCCCTTCCATCCTCATCCCACTGCCATAATCAGGGAACCAAACAACAGCCAACCTCTCCCCCAGCTGTATGTACAAAACTTACTCTTATCCCAGCACAGACAACATGGGTGAGTGTGTAGATGGGAGTGTTGTGCTGGAGAGTTATTCAGGCTTGATGAGTGGATAGTTTTATTTTTTTTATTTATCTGTTTGCCTCTTACTGCTCGTTTGTTCTGACTCAGAATATTGTATGGTATTTCACGTAATGAAGATTGTTCTTTGATTGATTCGATAAGTTTTCCCCTGCCATAATTTTTTTAAAGTGACATGCAAGTTTGATTTTTGTGTGTGTTGGATCATTTACAACCCTATAATGTAACAGTGGCTGCATAATTCATGAGATAAGCTATCAAATGAAATGCATGAACCTCATAATATGCATGCATTGATTTAGCTTAACTTTACTTCCACCAGTGTAACCAACTCTTAAACAAGACTAGCTTCACTTTAGCTCCTGATGTTTGATTGTACTAAAGTCTGCAGTACTGTATGATATTTATTTTATTTCTAACTTACTGCAGCAGTTCATCACACTCACAGCATGTCTGCCCCATCACCATGTGGACAGTCTGATCAGGTGGCAATAAATATCACGAGTTACTTGTTCCGAGACATTGACACATTGTCACATTTGGATCTTTTTTCTTCCATGTAATTAATTTTTGGATGGAATTCCTGTAATCATTTTCACTTCAGATTCCAGTTCTTAACAGGCCACTAGATCAAAGCAGAGGCAGTAAAATCCCACATTGCACCGCTTCCCCAGACAAGGAGCAGAGGTTGAATTGTTCACTCAAATGGGAGAATGAGAGACCATGTGTGTGTGTGTGTGTGTGTGTGTGTGTGTGTGTGATGATGAAGGTAGAGAGCTAAAGGATGCCACTTTCTTCCAGGATTGAAGGAGATGGATGCGGGGCTGCCTTTGGAGGATGAAGTGCCATGCTAGAGTGTCTTTGTGGTTCTTCTTGGTGATGGGAACAGGCTGCTCTGGGGGGCCCAGGCATGTGGCTCATCTTGAACTTGATGCAGTAAGTTTAGGAGGCCCAGCCATGGAGGGCTGTAAGATATTCTGTAATAGTAAGGTCCTTCATTATGTCCAGAGGGCAAGGGTCTTTAATGACAGCAAATTCTTTGTTGACATGAAGCTCAAGTATTCACCAGAAGAAACTGAAAGTCGGTTTGATGACCTCCTGAAGAAGACAAAAGATTCTCCGAAGAAGGAAGAAGTGGAAAAGTTCCTGAATGACAACTTTTACCCTCCTAATGCAGAGTTTGAGCTCTGGACCCCAGGAGATTGGAAGCCACAGCCAAATTTCATCCACAATATATATGACCAACCTCTCAGGAAGTGGGCCCAAAATGTGAATGAGATTTGGAAGTCTCTGGGTCGCAAAGTGTCAACAGACGTGCGGGACTATGCCAGTCACTACTCCCAAATTTATGTGCCTAAACCCTTTATTATCCCTGGTGGAAGGTTCACTGAGCTCTACTACTGGGACTCCTACTGGATTGTGGAAGGACTCTTACTGTCAGAGATGCAAAGCACAGCCAAAGGCATGATTGAGAACTTCCTTTATTTGGTGAACAAATTTGGCTACGTCCCCAACGGCACGAGAAAATACTACCTCGGAAGATCACAGCCACCCTTCCTGATCCCCATGATGGACTTGTATTGGAAGATGACCAAGGACATCAAGTTCTTAAAGGAGTCAATCACTATCCTGGAGAAAGAGTTCAAATTTTGGCAAGAGAATCGCTCCGTGAGTGTCACCATGGACGATCGGGTGTACAAGCTCTTTCATTACCGAGTGAACACCACCTACCCAAGGCCAGAGTCCTTCTATGAGGATGAGATGCTTGCTGATGGTGTCACAGACCAAGAGAAGCTGAGGATATACTCTGGCCTGAAGTCAGCAGCAGAGAGTGGGTGGGACTTCTCCTCCCGCTGGTTTCTAGCAGATGGGAAACGCAGCAAAAAACTCATAGATATTCACACCATGTCCATCGCCCCTGTGTGCCTCAACAGCATCATGGGCCTCAATGCGCGGCTCCTTTCTGAGTTCCACGAAGCCTTAGGGAACACAGTCCAGCGTGACAACTACAGAATGCACGCAGACGAGAGCAACACCACCATGAGCCGGGTGTTCTGGAGTGACCGGGATGGGATCTGGCTCGACTACAATATAGAGACGGGTGAGCTCATACCTGGCTTTTACCCATCTAACCTCATGCCCCTCTGGACCGAGTCATACGGCAAGGAGAGAGCCCCGGAGTTTGTCATTGAGCAAGCCATTGCATATCTGGAAAGGCACAACATCACTGCCTACCCCGGAGGCATTCCGACCTCTCTGGTGGGTAGTGGACAGCAGTGGGACCTTCCTCTGGGCTGGGCACCCATGCAGTATGTGGTTGTCATTGGGCTGCAGAAGGCAGCAAAATACAACCCAGAGGCAAGAGACCTGGCACTGATCTTTGCCAAGCGCTGGGTGCTCAACGTGTACGAGAGCTACCTCAACACAACTCCTCACAAGATGCTGGAAAAGTACAAGGTGACAGAAGTCGGGGGAACCGGGAATCATGCTGCGGGAGAGTACGAGATGCAGGTGGGCTTCGGGTGGACCAACGCTGTGGCCATGAAGTTCCTGAGTATGTACGGCCACGAGATCAGGACCCGGGAGGTGTACGACCCCGTGCCACTCTCCCTGGGACTCCTGCTGATGGTAGTGTCTGCTGTGTCTATCCTGAGCTATGTGCGGCGGGTAAACACCTGCCTCCCCAAGCTGTTGCAGGATGTTGAGAGTCCTTCCTGAGGGCAGCGAGCTAGAGCATTGCACCAGCAGCTTGTACAAGCACCCTTTAGTTACATTCATGCTCAGTTTTTATGTTGGTGCAAGTTTATTTATTGGTATGGTGCTAGTAGAGGGTTGTTACAGATTGATTTGCAATAGCTGGCCTTGAAGGATTGCATTTGCTTGTAGTTATGAAGTTATTTTGATTTACTTTATTTTTATTCAACCGAATCTTTTTAATTTATGTTTTCTTCTGTTAGTTATATAGTCACTTGAGTATGATAGTTTTATCATTGCCTTGCACTGGGCTGCTGACCGTGCTGTGCTTTAGCAGAGGTGAAAACACACAAGAGGCTGATAAGCTCATAAATAAAAACTAATATGGTGTGAATAGGAGGATAGGGGGGTGGTAATGCATAGTCACCAGGTGCTGACTGGCCTCTTGGGTCACTCTACCTTCCACATCATACAAAACATTATATGTCCACATTGCATTGCTGGGTCAGGTGGCAGTCAGCCATTTCCAGCAGTGAAAAGAATTTGGTATCGATTTTGCCTTTCCATCTCTATAGAGAGCTCATGTAGAGACTACTTGGAATGCTGAAACAAATATATAAGTAGTCAAAATGTGATAATAATGATGAAAATTATAGTAATAATAATAAGCATCCATGATTTGCAGGCAGCAATTGGCTACATTGTTCATAGAAGCCAAATCACAGTCTGCACTCTGCTGCACTTCCGTCCACACAGTCACAGTGATGCTGATGATATTTAACACATAGCACACATATAGACATATATTTTTATTGAAGATGTATATAGTTGATGAAAAATCCTGTAAGAATTTAGCAGAATATGACGAACTAGAATAGTTCAACTCAGGAAGCAAGGAATTCATGGGTAGTGCCATTGCTTCCACATTTGCACTGGGTTTGTTCTCCATATTCTGTTTGTCACACATAGAGTTAAGTGTATTGTAGTCAAGTGAGAGGATGACTAAAAGACTATATATTTTATTAACTTTGTAACTGGTGGGTACGGTTGCACAGTCACTGTTACGAAAAGTATGTATGATGAATAATTGGCCGACTAAAAATTTTAAAAATAGTCATGGTTCTTATACAAAACTGCAGTTTGTTTAAAAAATGGACCAGTTGTGTTTCAGGATAATGAACTGACAGTTTTTCATGTTGTGTTGCAAACGACTGTCTAGTATTGAGTATGCCTCAACCATACGTAGTTTAGTTAGAACTTTGTGTTACTTGTCACATTCCTGATGTATTTATTATCTTTAAGCTACTCATTAATATACATACAGCAAAGCCTTAACTGGTCTGACTGAATCAGGTCATTCCAACATAGGACCTTTGGTTAACAATCACCTAAATGTTTACTTTGTATTAATGAGGTTGTGGATTTGTAGTTTAATTTATTGAGGCTGTAGCGTTAGGGCTTAAATGGCATGTGATATGTTGTTTGTCCTATCTTTGGGTCTTATTTTGGGGTGGTTGTCCACATCTCCCCATTCTCTCTCTGTTGTGTTTTTAGGAGTGAATTGTCCTAGTGGCAGGCACCATGGGGGACAAGGAAGGCAGAAACAATGGGAGGGAAGACTTAGATCAACTTGGATTCATTTCTTTGTGTGCCGATTAGTTTTTTTTTTTTTTTTTTTTTTTTTTTTTTTTTTAATGTTGTAGCCTATTGCGCCGGTAGGCATCTTCCCGGTGGGGCCTGATGGTCGGCCCAAGTTAAGATTTAAACTAATGGAGCAAAATTTATATCACCATAGAAGCTGCCACTAGTGGGTTACTTTCATAAAAGTGGATAACCATTTAATGACCCACACAGGAGTTGGTACAGACAAAGAACATCCACAACTTCAAGTTGTTAAAGGTAGATGTGAAGACGAGTCAACATGAGATTAACTCAAATTCTTTATACTACAACTCGGTAGTAAATATGTCTTGATGCAGTCCCTCCCTTGCTAAACACAGCCTCATAATTAAAATATATAGAAATGTCATATTTCCTGAAATATGCTGTGGTGGCCTTTGGTGAGCCCTGAGATTCTCATCCACAAGAGAAGTAGTGGAGATAGGGATCATAATGAATGTTGCTTCTTTTTATGAGAGTTAATTTATTGGTTCACAATAGTGAACATCAGTTTTAAGCAAGCTACTCTCTAACCTTTCTCAAAAGGCCTTTCTGTCACTTCAGGAGATGCTTCACTAGTTACAGTATTCATATGGATAGCTGGGGTTTGGATAGAAGGGTACATCTAACTAATTAACAATGCCTGTGTGGGCAATAGGTTGTCAGTAATGTGCATAATGTACATTTCAGGGATCTAGATATATTCTTTGATATGTTAGGTCTGTTTTTTCTTTATTTTTAATAGACTGGATTTTAGTAAACCACAATAATGCTGGGTTGTGCCTTCTTTTTCTCCTCTCATCTAATTTCAAGCTTAGAGGCAAAAGCCAGCTATAGTGCTAGGCTTGTTCCACAAGGAGCCAGAGAGTAATGAAGATGCCTTCAGTAAAAGGTTTCCATCCATATGATCTCACACACTGAAATTACTTTGTATACTTTTACAAGTAAATACTTCCCTCGGAAATATTTCACAAAACTAATAACATTTTTTTCCATTAATTAAATAGAGCACACGAGAGGCAAGTTCCTTCCTTAAACTTGAAGAAGTTATCCTTTTGGCTCTCATGCAGCCTTTATGTAGACAGGAGGAAAGGCTGGGGGCCTTAAAGGGCAGTGAGGGATGTGTGTAGACAGCTTGTTTACTCACTGAATAGATTATGTGGACGGTTGGAACCACAAATCAGAAGATGGCCAGTCACTAAGTACAAAGACAAGCAGGATATGCACTCACAAGGCACTGTCTTCTGCTTTGAGGAGGCATAAGGATGTTTCAAATGACTTGAAGAGAGTTTGAAGTACATCTCAAATCCTAATTAGATCAAATTAATAGTATGTGGTTGATAAAAAAGGGTTTTCAGATTCTTTGTGCTTTCATTTGCAGTAAGAAATTCAGTATATGGACCATTTACAATGAGACCAGAAGCACAAGACAGACTGAAGTATTTGGGAAAGGCAGTGAAAGGATGAATTTCCACCATTACATTATATAGAGAAACCAACCCATTAATTAATTTAAATGTATGTATTGAGATTAATGGGGTTATCTCATGAAATTTTAAGCTGCATTGAAATTTTTAGTAATTCATTATTGTTAGGCTATCAGTGCAAGGGAATGAGGTTTGACATACTCATATTCTCATAGTATGTTGTCAGAAATATATTCAAAGCTTTTCAGGCTGAAAGGGAGTGTTAATGTTGTATGGCAGGACACAAAGAGGAGTCAAGTTTGAGCTGCTAACTCACTTAAACAGTTTTCAGTTTTACCAAATTAATGATAAAATGATGAGTTGTATTTGCAAGTTTCCTCTTCTAAAGATTTCAGTACTATAATAACACCATAATGAAGAGCAGTCCTGCAAATATAACAGCTAAAATATTATTAACTTGGTACATAATAAAACTATGTCTCGTTGAATTTGCTCCTTACATTTTAGAGTCCTCAAATGGTACCATAATTACTGTAAGTGTGGAACTACAACACATTTTAGATTGAGATGTTGTGCTCGCTGTGAAGTTGTGGCAGTGGAAAGGCTGGGCATTGGTGTATAAAGGGCTTGTCATAGATGAAAACTGTTGGTTGTGATTAACCAGCAATTACTGATGAAGACATTTGTTTTCTTTGGTAAATGTGTTTAATGCTTATTTATTTGAAATGTTAAATGTGTAGAAAAAAATTAAGATCAAGGATATATTGTGCCTGAGTAGAAGTGTTCATGCCTCCAAGAGCTGTCTTGCCACTGCTTGTTGCGTACTAATTTCTGAGAATGTTGAGTGCATGATTACCTCCGAGGCATGATGGAAAGTTGTTTTATGAGTTTTATTAATATCATCAAATGAATTATCTGGTTGATGAAATGACAGATTTATGCACTTAACTTATATTACACAACTGGATTTGTTCAGTGTACATATGAGAAAATATTTTTTAATGATAGTTTGAAATATATATATATATATCTAATTATTTTTGTTATTGTAGCCACTTTGTTTTCAAGAATCAATAGATTTTGTTTTGTTTGTGTGGATTTTCTTTCCCTTGCTCTGGTTCACTACTAGAGTGAATGCCTGAGTAGCCTTGCATCTGGTCTAGTGGTCAGGTGCATGGTGTAGCTATGGTGAATCTAGTCTGAAGGCATAGCCCCTTGCTCTCAGCTACACACTGGCTCATGGGTTTTGTGATAAGACCAGCATGCTGTTTGCCAGGCAGTAGAAAGAAATGAATGGAAGATGTATTTCATTACAAATGTATAGTAGACTACCTGAGAGGAAAATGGGGTAGAAGGAACGGACTGAAGCTTCTAAGGATGGAATTTATGACAGGACCACAAATACATGCTACAGCCACATCTGAAGGAAGTTCTAAGACATGGATCAGATTAGATAAAAAGACAAATGCACAATGGCTGAATGCTTTAAACAATACTGATTTTATTTTAGTTGAATAGTGAGTATCAGTTTGCTTATAATGGCTTAACAAATGTGTTGAGGTAAATGGGGAGCCAAATAGATTATGTGTTCTGTGAAGGTAAAGAGTCAGTCTGCAGTAACTGTTGCAGTTTGCTTCACTATTATGTGTTGTTGTGAGTGGCCAGAAACAACCTCAGTCTAGTGGTCTATACAAACATTCTGTCAGCCACATAGTTAGTGGACTGAGTCTCTCCTCAGTGGATAAATTTATCGTATAATGCAAACAAACCTCCTGAGTCTTTCAAAACCCAGTAATAGCCACTGAAGTACAAATGAGAGCAGGGGATCATGCAGCTGAATTCTCTGAAAGCAACATTTAATGTACAGCTGCAAATCAAGATACTGTGACCACTTCTAATTCTTTGCTTCCTCATTCCAGACTGAACTACATCAGTCGTGTCCTCTGCTTGAAACGTTAGTAACGGTTGGAGTACCTGTTGCCCCTAGAGTAAACTGATAAAAGAGGAAGCTGTGAATGTTGCAAGAATTGGCCATAGTATGTGTTGGCTTTTGGAACGTTCATTGTAGTCCAGTATTTTAATAAGTTTGTTTGTTTGTTTGTTTCTGCAGCTGTACATGAACTGTTATCCTCCAAAATAATACCCAAGTATTAGTCAAGCCTACAATATTTTGCTGGAATGGTTAGTGCTCAATATGATAGGGTAAGGGTATGCATGTTGTTGCTGCAAGATATAAATGTCTACCTAGTTGATTGGTTCATAGAGCAGAGGACCTGGTTAAGTGGCCTGTACCCTTTATGTGCGTTATTATAAATTCATCACTGAGTAGATTATGAGTGGCCTTACCATAAGACTGCCCAGTAACTGAACATTACCACTGATTGTTCTTGGTTCACAGTCTGGTGCCTTTTCATATTCATGATGACACTTAAGCTGGCATAAGAGTTGTTATATCAACTATTATTTTACAATCGAGAAACTATTTAGAAATATTAATGACACATACAAATGGATTGAAGCCCAAAAATATTTCTTATCCTGCATCAGATTTTATTAGATTAAAAAATGTGCCTGAACACCTTACTAACATATCTTCTCTTTTATGCACGCTGCCAAGGATTAAAGTGAAGCGATGACAGGGTTGAGTATTGCGTGCTAGTGGGTCGTTCCGCGCGTTGCTTGCGGTGCCAGCTCGTTACACGTGATTGGCTGTGGTGGTGACGGGGCTCAGGAATACTTAGGCTGTTCATGTAATCAAAGGCACGAGAGTGGGTTTCTCGGGTCATCTTGGCCACTAGAGAAAGTGGCTGATGAGTCTGCACACGCGGAGTCGTGGACTGACAGTTGTGCGTGAGATGCGATACCGGCAGGTGTGGTGGCAGGCGGGCAAGGCTCAGTAGGCCATGGCGACCAGACTTGGGCTGCTCCGCCGGCAGTGTCGCCTGTGGGGCAGGAGGCGTGGCCTGGTTGTGTTGCTGATGGTATTGGTGTGCATGGTGTTTGCCTCCTCCTATGTCCGGAGGCTGCGCGGGCAGGGGCGTGGCAATGAAACGCCCCCGTGCATCGTGACGCAGGAGCAGCGGCACGAGCTGTACCCGCTGCTAGCTGCTGTCTCGTCGCTCCTCACTCGGCTCTCCATCACTCACTTCCTGTGCTTCGATTCACTGTGGGGCGCCGTGCAGGAGTCCGGTCCGCTGCCCTGGGACCCCCACGCCCACCTCTGCGCCCTCAACGAGAAAGTATCGCGCCACGACGAGGCGGAGCTGCTGCGGGCGTTCCGGCGCCGCAACCTACTACTGGAGTACAGCTCGGCCGAGGGCCAGTACACTGTCAGAAACTCTTCCGCCGCCCGAACCACCTTCGAGGCGCCGACTGTGCGGGTGGTGCTGTTCGAGGAGGACGAGCGGGTGCAAATGTTGCGTCGTGTCGGGTGGCGCCGTCGCCTGCTGCCTCCAGATTGTGACGCCCACCCCAGCCTCCAGTGCTTCCCGCCCAACCTGGCAGCCCCGCCCTTGCCCTTGAGGCCCTTCGGCCCCCTCAGCCTCCCCGCCCCCCGAGAAGACATAGACCTGCTCAAGTTCCATTACCCTGAGACATGGTGGCGACCCCTGCAGCCCCACTGCTGAGCGGGAAGACGTGTCTGTGTGTGTGTTTGTGTTTAACTGTGAATGTTTGCATAACGGGCTGCTGGCAGGAATGGCTGCGGCTGCCTGGACCTCCTGAAGGGCATTGATGAAGCATTATTCCAGGGGATGTATAGAGTGAATACAGGTGAAAATAATAAACAGGGCGACGAACGTTATTCAAGAGAATAGTAATCCCTTCCATTATGGGTTAAATAAGGTTAGTAACTTGGTTCGTGGTCGGAATCAACGGTGGCCATAGACGCTTCCGGTGGAGATTATAAGGTCGAACGTTGAACCTTCCAACCACATGAATATTAATGAAAATGAGCCAGCGCTGGTCTAAAGTAGGCGAATATTTAGAAGTGTCATGGAAGTTTTTTTTTTTTTTTTTTAAGCAGCTAGCGGATGTAGTTTAGTTGCCAGGCCTGTTATCATTTTTTTACTAATTATATTAGAATTATAACAGCATCGACTGGTTCAACCAACCCCCGATTCAATAAAACTGGCACCAGCTTCTTTACGTCACGCTGCTTTGCAGTCATTAAGAAGGTCATACTAACTGTGTATACAACTGTTAGCAAGTGGACAGTCAACTAACAAAATGACAATCCAAAAATATTGTTGTGGAAGTCAGGGCAGACTGAGAACTGACAGGCGGATAGATGGATTAGAACATTTGCGGGAGCAGTATATGGAGTTATCAGAGATATATGAAAAACGTTTGGAAGCCTTTTTTTTGTACGCAACTTTTTTTATAATTACCGATGATGACCTTTAAATAAAAGGGTAGGGCAAATTGTGGTAATACATATATTTTAACGCTGTACGTAATGGATAGTCTTCGGGCACCTCAGTGTGGCCAGACAGGAAGACGAATTAAAAAGAGCGAAGGGCATAACAATATCACCCATCACCTTATATCCCATTGTGTTACTGGAGACCTGAGTATTAAAAAAAAATAACTCAATTTTTTTGATTGACTATGACAGTCCCCCTGATAGTACTTCTTCCTAACAATTTATAAACCTGAGGTGCGTAAAGTGACGTGCCAAAATAATCATAAACGTCAATCTAAGTGATTCAGGTATACAGTATGTGCTCTATGGTGATGAGATGGAGGTCACTTAAAATTGACGTTTACGATTATTTTGGCACGTCACTTTAATTGTTAGGAAGAAGTACTACCAGGGGGACTGTCATAGTCAATAAAAAAAAGCGATTTTTTTTTCAATACTGAGGTCTCCAGTAACACAGCTGAAGGTTCACAGAGTTATCCGATAGTATTATAGCATCATGAATCAATCCGGTATTAACCCCTTAGGTCTAATTATTGTAGAATATTCGCCCATATTTGAGTTTACTTCGCGCTCATATAATAATCCCTCCATCAGCATGACCTTTAGAATTTACCGGTAGTGGATAATAAGGAACAGGCTTCTTGTTTAATAAATGCGAGCTCATTATTTGAATCAATCTATCTCTCTATCTATCTTATTTAGTACGTAAACTAAAAACTTGTATTTTGAGGTGATTATTACAACAAATTCGGCTTCATTTAAATTCATTCTACCCCACAGTCCGCGAGTTTATTAATTTAGGACCGGATCACTGCGCACTTGGACAGCTTGGATAACCTAATATATTTACTTGCTTGAACATAACTCTACCTATAGCTACTGACCCAGGGAAATAATTACTTTGCTGCCAGTTTTGTTCTGAACACGGTGCAAGCACTGAACGTGTGTGTGTGTGTGTGTGTGTGTGTCTTCGCTGAATAGGCCTACAACGTTCTGTTGAATTCATTTATCATTGTCACCTCATGTCATTTTGCTTTCCCTGTTTTTTTTTTTTTTTTTTTTTTTTTTTTTTTTTTTTTTTTCCTCACGTGTCTGTATAGCCTACACATGGGTTCACCCTGACAATCGGTTCTGTCATAATGAGCTATCTATTCCCTTCAAGCTTCCAGTGCGCCTTCGTCGATCAGTAAAGAGCGTGGAGCAGAGTCGCTTATCAGGCTATCACTGTAATGAATAAATGCTTTCCATGAAACTCTCTTTCCGTGTCCTGCATGCTTTCAGTGGAAGGAAGTGAGTAGTAAGTCAGTGCTCTTCAACTAGACTCATTGCTCTCGACTAACAAGTGGGCAGCGCAGTGCAGGTGAGAGAGAGAGAGAGAGAGAGAGAGAGAGAGAGAGATCACCAGCAATCACTGTACGTGAGTTTGTCACGGGATAACTCTTGGCAGACGGTGACCGATGTCTCACGAGTAAAATCACCCACTGGCATCTTTTGGTATTTTCGACCAAAAATTGTGCTCGTGTGACACTGACACCTTCAGAGATATTTGATGAGCTGCTTTGAGTGGAGCTGGTCGCATAGACCATGACACGCCAGAAATGTGCTTTTGTTGATGTTTACCCAGCTTTGGGGCAGTAAAGGAAGCAGCCCAAGGGCAAAAAATAAACAAAAATAATAATGAGAAGAAAAGCCCACTAATCACTTCCCCTATAAATATCTCTAGAGGCTGTGACTCCACAGCCTAACTAGCCCCATAAAAAAACACCCAACAACAACCCTATAAATATTTTTTTAAAAATCAGGTAAGAGTAGCGTAAAAGATATATCGATACTCTCCTCTAGCTATAGGCTTTGGCATCCATTTCTGAGGCTCTTATTATTTCCTCTACATACAGGTAATGTTTCTTAAGATAAAGTGTATGACTGTGATGTCCTTTGAAACATCCCTTGCCTCGACAAACTTTAAATTCACTTTGGAGTAAGAAGGACCACCACAACTCCACAAATCTGTCAATATATAATGGTTGATTTCTTTCAAGACAACTGACCTTCATCACTGCAGCTTCTTGTGGTAGTTTTGGAGCCTGGCCCTGGTGTGGATCGTTTTCAGGTCCCTGACACCGTGGAGGTCACTGACGCAACACCTGACATTAGTAAACACTGAACTGACCGCCCTCTTTGTCTTTATCCCGTATCTCCATTTAACACACTCGACGATGTATATGAAGATTTAGATGGGATGGTTGATTTTATTACTCATTAGTATTGTTGATATTATCAGTTACGTATATATTTTTTTCCTTAACACTATCAATATACACAACCATTATGGGGAATTCCTGGTTTGTCAGGTATTTAACTATTGTCGTATACCTAATGCCCGGGCAATAAGACATGAACATAAGGACATTAGGCAAGAAATGAAAGAAATAATCTGACTGGAGTTTAGCAGGGCACGAGGTAATCTTTGGTAATCTTACAGAACTTACTGGTTATTGTTAGGACCTTATTAGTGAGCCTCTGTTCAATATTATGACCTTGGTATTATATGCAATATAACCTAGTGTGTGAAGGACGTTTCTATTGTGTTATGCTGAGGAAGACATTCTGTGCTATGCCTAGAAAATAATAAAAAAAAATGGATGAAACTTTTTTTGGCAAGTTTATTATACGCTTTGAATTATTTTTAAAACTCATCACAGATCAGTACAGTTTCCTCTCACATCAAGGGGAGCTATTTAAGGTTTCTCCTGCTGAGATATATTATTACTACAATGTTCATGTTCACCAATATAACATTACCACAGATATAGCCCTCTTGCTGAACCCATTAATTTCACTCCTTAATTTCAACAATATGTATAATGCAAGTTTGTTTTTGTTCACTGAAGTTTTATTCAATTGGCATCAAATATGAAAATGCTCCTCTTGGCTTTGTAAATTTTGGGTCTGTGGGCAGGGTTTAACCCCTTGACTGTGGATTTCCTACAAGACCTCACCAAGCTACAGAAATGTAACAAAAAGTGGCTGCTACAATTCAATGAAGAAAAATTTAAAGTCCTGCACCTTGGGAGGGCATATCCAGCATACCAATACCACATGGAAAACACTCCGCTATCAACCACAGAGGCAGAGAAAGACCTAGGACTATGTTACCAGGCTACCAGTGAAAGCCAAATCCATGCCAATTACAGCAGATGGGTTAAAATAAAGCTCCAGTAACAGATACAGCCAGTGTTGGTATAGATTGTACAATTGTGCTATAGATAGGTTTAATAAATTACCTAGAAATAATTTTAAATTCTTTATTTTGTACACTTACTTTCCTGTTGCTGGGCAAAATAAACATTATTATGATCATATAAGTGGCAGCCTATACCTGTGCCACAGAGGGCATCATTGAGATCATACAAGGGTAGGCGGTGGCTGAGTGGTAGCGTGCTGGGCCCACATTCACCTTGTGATGGACGACGCGGGTTCGAATTCCCACGCTACCACCTCGGATTTTTCAGTCACCGCCGAGTGGCTTAAAACTACCCATATGCTGTCCTGAAGACCACCCATCAACCCGGACTCTAGAGGAAACCGTCCAAGTGTATCAAGAACGAGTTCCGGGGGTCAGCGCCACTATAAACAACTGTCTGTGCCATGACGGGCTGGGGCCGACTAACATCCAGGCCCTTCAAGAGAGCCTACCAGTGCTATAGGCGTACACACACACACACACACACACACACACACACACACAAAAAAAAAAAAAAAAAAAAAAAAAAAAAAAATTGTATAGGTAAGACAAGACTCCAGCCTGGCAAAAACCACTGGCTGATTTAAGTACCAGCAAAGTTTCACCTCCCACCCTTTACTGTAATGTCACACTTGGACAATGTACCCAGATGTTCCCCTCATGAGAAGTTTATTGAACACCTTCCAGTAGTTCATCCTATCAAATCCCTTGCCAACATCCAGGAAGCAAAGATAGACAAGTGAGCCCCTAGATGTATAGTAATGAATGTTATCCTTCAATGACCACACACATCTCTGCATTGTGCCCCCTCTTATAACTCAACAGGCTGTGGTTATGTAAAGGCAACAGCCAGTGTATAGGTACAATAAGATCTTGCAACTAACAAGTACTAGGTACCAAAAAACTCTTGCAACTAACAAGTACTAGGTACCAAAAAACTCTTAAGATGTGAATTCATTAGATACAAATACATGAACAGATAGGGGAAATTATAACAAAAAGAATGGACCAAACCCCTATTTTGGCCCTACTTTTGCTCAATATTTAAGTTATTGGTGTAAATTCATCATATAATCATACATTTTTTCATTAAATTTCAGTTTCCTCATCAGATATGAATGTGGGTGTAGAATAACAGTCATTAGATGCAAATACTTTAGATGTGAACTCATTACATGCAAGATCTTACTATATAGATTATCTTAAGTCATAAAAACCTGTATATATAGTTTCAATCTATATAACTTAAGGAGAAAGTCTGCCGTGGATTAAAATTGCATCTATGGTCATGAATAATTTATATGTTGTATATATTAGTACCTTTGTTATCATATGAAAATTTCAAGCTGATCAGATGAAATGAAGAATTAAGAAAATTATTTTTCCATTGTTTTCATGAAAATTTTGAATTACTTTTTCTCAGCCGTTTTTTTACTGACTTACTTGTGACATGCATATCTGATAATTCATTGTTACTCTAACAATGTCACGATGTTTTTTTGGAAAATTGTTTTTGTTAATCTAAGTTTTTTTAATTGTTAAAAAAAATTGGATAATTTTCCCATATATTGAAACTATGCCGTTTTTATATATATATATATATATATATATATATATATATATATATATATATATATATATATATATATATATATATATATATATATATATATATATATATATATATATATATATATATATATATATATATATATATATATATATATATATATATATATATATATATATATATATATATATATATATATATATATACTATATTTGAGAAAAATGCGATTAAAGTTTTGCTAAAGTTCTTCGGCCCAGTGAGGGTACTATATTGTCAATGCTACTTTCACATGAATTTTATGGGATCAGTAATCACATATCAGTGAGTGCATAAAAGGATCAGGCACCTTGTCCCCCCTTATAAATGTATTAATCGCTCAAAGGCGAGGGTGTCAGGGCGTACCATGCCCCTCATTGTTGCAAGGTTCGATCAGTACTCTCCAGGTGCATAGCTATCGGTTGGAATTCCTTTGTCTGTCTTCCTCTTCTTTATTGTTTTCTTCGGTGTAATTTTTCTCATTTCTCTCATTTCTAATCCTTTTTCTATGTATTCATTTGTTCCATACACCTCCTGTAAGTTAATTAACTTGTTTCCCCTAAAGGTTGTGAAGGTCTTGGGTGGTGCATGGCAATAGTTATGTTTACAGTCCTCGCAACGAACATTGTATGATGTGCCCCATCTGTCACACACAGCCCAAGCTCTCAATTGTCCCTTGCACGTTTTGTTGCGGCAACATACTCCAGCAAACAAAGCCTCTAACTGGCTTTCTGTAATTATGAACTTACGTTCACATAATTTGTTCACGTCAGGAACACGGGAAGACATGAGTTGAGTACGTGTCAGATATGTGGGAATTTTGGGTGGCGGGTTGGCTGAGGTTGTGGGTGGAGGTGAGACAGCAGAGGTTGTGGGTTGAAGTGAGGCAGCTGAGGTTGGGATTTGAGCTGAAGCAGCAGAAGTAGAGGGTTGATGTGAGGCAGTGGGTTGAGGTGGGGCACCTAAGTGTGTAGGGTGAGGCATATCATGTGAGGCTGTCAGTAGCATAGTTGGAGGTTCATGACCTTGAACTGAGTGGTCTCTGCTGCCCCATCTGCTGCTTCTCGCTGCTGCTGCCCTCAGCCTAAGCTGCTTCTTGTGTTTTCTACTTATTGGCATACTTGAAGTACAACTCTAAACACCCATGGAAGTGAGAAAAGGGAAGGAGCAGAGCAATGTGCGTCCTGCCTCCGCTACGACTTCCCGGCTAGTAAGACACACGGCGCGGCAGCTGGCGGCGCATGCGAGTCATTCCCTCATTCCCCTGCGTCGCCCACACAAAGCGGTCAAGATACCAGATTCACTAAAATGCATTTATGTGATTATTTTAGATTATTCATTGAAAAAAATGGACAGTATTGTCTGCCAGCTAATGCGCCGCAGTCAGCGTGCCACGCCCACGCAGTAGCCAGTTAAATCTCCTCACTATTGGCATTTAAATTTATGTCTGACTGAAAAAATTCTACCATTCAAAAGCCAAAGGATAGGGTGTTGCCATAGAGCATACAAATCAATTTTTGTATTTTTTGAAAATTATTTTCATATTTTCACGGCAGACTCTCTCCTTATAACACTCATTATTCACAAGTGTTCAGGTGTGAAGCCCGTGATGGTTGGTGGTTATGCCTCAGATCAGCTGATGCGCCCCATACTCATCCTCGCCCCGCCCCACTGCAAGACGTGTGATGCTTGGAGGTGTCAGGTTTCTCTTCTGAAAATGAAAGGTGGAAAAAATGAGAAAATAGAAATTCACACCAATTTTTTTTTTACACCACTAAGGTCACACACACACACAAAAAAAAAAAAAAAAAAATAAATAAATAAATAAATAAATAAAAAATAATAAAAAATAAATAAATAAATAAAAAAGGCCCACAAAATCCCTAAAAGCATATCATTACTTCAGAAAACTACTGCATCATCCACCTAAGCATGATGAGGTCATACCTACTGTACCTTTTTTATAACACCCAAAATTGTTTTTCTGTCTGCCTCACTCTTACTCACCAATGGTTGCCCACATGTTAAAATGTCAAGGATTCTACTACACATGAGTTAGCAATGACTCAGGTGTTTGTAAACTCCTTATTGCTCTTCCACACTTAGAACTCCACTGCACCCTTCAGAGTACAGGGATGAAGAGATGTGGCTCTTAGCTAAGGTTTATCCCGAATTTACAACATCGGGGAATATTCACGAAAGTGTAGCCTACTAATTTTGAGATGGTGACTGCTTATTTATGAAAATATGATGCTGTTTATCATGGAGATAATATTTTTCTCCGGATATCACTAAATGATTGACTTTTCAATGCCTTTTGTGGACCCACCGCTGCAGCCGCAAAAAAGCTCACAGAGAGGTTCAACTTGGACAGCCGTGGGAAATCGAGGGTTTTGGGTGGGGGAGTGTATTTAAACTACTCCAACTGAACTTTACAAAGCCTCCTAACCAGGGGGAGCTGCGCCCCTGCAAGGAGGTATTTCTCGCAACACCGGCTGGACCGCCGCCAAAGGAGGCTACACTTTTGTGAATATTATCCACAACATTTACTTGACCCCACCAAATAGAGTAACCCAGCAGTGTTAGGGCTGTATGGAGACAAAAAGGAAACAAAGAAGAATTGTAAACCTAGCAAGTGTTCCAGATACAATGCTGGGAAAAAAAGGGCACAAATACTTGAATAAGTGCACAGAAAAGCAATGACAATAAGTAATTCAAGCAACAAACTGAAAATTATAGTGTGATAATGCATTGCAGTGAGCAAAGTTGTTATACAGTACCATTGAAAAGCAAAGTGTGAATAAAGAGAAGACCAAGAGGAGGAGGACCCAAGAAGCGATACAGAGCGTTACAGGTCAAAAAAAGAAGCCCGGTCACCATGTAAATAACTATTAACATTACCACCAATAATATGGATTCATAATGTAATCCAACACCACCAAGACACCCAACCACCTAACTGATTAACCTAGTCACAATGTTATTATTGAAAAATTACACCAAACTCACTTGGGTAGTTTAGATTTTAATGGGCAAGGTTTAGTTTGATTAATATGCTCGTTTCCTAATTTATTAACTAATCTTCTGTGGTCATATGTCCTCTACTAACCTTTAAACCTCTTGGAAAACCATGGAGAATAGTAAATTTGGGTATCATTGGAGTGAAAGGACATTTACATTGGGGTATGCTTGGGGTATCCCTGGGTTAGAAAGTCTACATCTGGGGACCATTGAGGTATAAACGTCAAATTCTAGTAATGAGATATTGGGCTAAAAAGGACTATACTGAGGTGCAGAAAGGCATCACTGGGGTAAAAAGACGTCTACATTAGGGATCATTTGGGAGGGAAGTTGGATGTAATGCATCATCTCCTGAATCTACCACCAGGCTAGTCTGAATGCACCAAATTTATAGTCCGAATGTAGTAATAAATGGAAGTCTCGTTCACCAGTGTGTTACCAAGAGTGGAAAAAGTTGGAAAGTTTCGTTTAGTCGGCGCAACATCTGTGGTCATATGCCGGAGAAGGGAACAGATCCCAGGAGACGGGACACAACCCCCGATTTATACCCGGTACCCATTCACTGCTGGGGCGTAGGGTATCGTAAAAGACGCCCAAATTTTTCCACTCCGGGAATCGAACCCGGGCTCTCTCGGTTGTGAGCCGAGTGTGCTAACCACTGCACCACGAAACCCCCTTTACCAAGAGTGTAACAGTAAATTAATACAAGCATTTGGGAGTTTCTTGTTCATTGGGGTGACCACGTGCTGCTGTCCACCCCTGAATGCCTCGCTCTCACTCCTCGAAATCAAGGTAGGATTCTGACAAATCTTGCACATCTCGGGGCTCACATGGCTTCATTTGTGTTACATTTGTGGCTACTGGAACATATCTTACCCATCAGAGGAGCCAGCGGCAGTGGGGAGGGAGGAACAGACACAAGTACACCCAGCATCCCCGCCAAGATGCTCCGAGCGAGTGGCCGAGGGAAGAGCAGGGAGAGGCAGCGTTGCCAGACGTGTAGCTGAAAATGGACAGACTCATCCCGAAAAAAGGACAGAAAAGGACAAACATATATATTAATTTCCTTTTGCCTATTGATCGTTTATTAATATGGTACATATATGTTTTTTCTTTAAATTTCTTTAACAGTCACCCCCTCACTCTTCAGTCAGCAGATTTTATTAAAAATAATAGGCTATGTTAATGATTAACAACACAAGTTATGCAGCAGGAGTATAATTTTTGGGAAACAAAGCTATGAACAGAATTTTACTTTACATGTTTCAATACTGAATTGACAGAATTTCTTCATAGGAGTCCACTTCATTATCCTCGTCGCCATCAGGTACTGCTGACGTGGTAGCAGAAGCAGATCCTGATGCACTACATTCTCCAATACCTTCCTTTCTGTACATGTTGCTGTTGAATAGGGCAGCATTTTGTTGCTTACTGTAAAACTTTGGTAGCAGTTTCCTCGATCTGTGTAGGTGTGTTCTGACTCTTAGGATGGCCTCAAGAGATCCTGAACTGAGTTTGTTTCTTGCTTTAGTTTTAACATTAACATGAAAGTGATGCGTCCTGGACGTGTTCGACCGGTGCTACACCCGCCAGTACACGTACCTGCAACATTATTATATGTGATTTATTGCTGAATAATCCTTATTGAAATTTATATTTATGAACCTAGCATGGATTTTAGAAATAGGACAGAAAAGGACAGTTTTAAGGTTGTCCTTTTTTCATGAAAACTTGCGGACAGTTGGATCTCAAATAGGACAGACTGTCCTTAAAAGGACAGACCTGGCAAACCTGAGAGGTGGAGAGCAACGTTGCCAGATCATCGTACTCAGAGCATGGTATTTATCGGTTTCTGACGCCTAACTATTGCCAAGAAACATCAGGAATTAACTATTTTAACGATAATTATAAATAACATGAGGCTGAGAGATAGGAAAAGATTGATTGATAGTTTATTATTGCAGGCAAACAACAAGGGAGAAAGGAGAAACATGCCATCCCAAACCCCAGGCAGGGCAGAATGTGATTATACAACTAGTAATACATGTGGAGGCATCACGTACCATGAAACTAAAAGGATACAATGGTAGGAATGAATGCACAACAAGGGAGGGGGGATTTAACAACGAGAGTACCTACGGCGTGCATCATGTGTGGAGACGAGCTGGAACACATGTATTAATAGTTGTATAATCACACTCTGTCCTGCCTGGGGGTTGGGATGGCATGTTCCTCCCTTCTCCCTTGTTGTTTACCTGCAACAATAAACTATCAATCAATCAATCAATCAATCACTTCATCTTGCAGTTGCACTGCCCGATAGGGGTGGGCAGGTACCGGTACCAGTACCGGTACTAACGGTACCAGCTAAACGGTACGGTACCGGTACCAGATTGCTCGGTACCGGTACCAGTTGCTCGGATTTATTTATTGGATTTATTGATAATTCTTCATGTCCGATTTTTTTTTTAGGTTGCTACTAAATATTGTTATTGTTATTAGACTATGATCGAGTACATCCATAATAACTATACATGCTATTTTTTTATCGAAAAAATAAATATTCACTTCATTCAGAGAGAGAGAGAGAGAGAGAGAGAGAGAGAGAGAGAGAGAGAGAGAGAGAGAGAGAGAGAGAGAGAGAGAGAGAGAGAGATTTACATAGATTTACATAGAAAATCAGACCACACAGACCCCATGGTCCAGACTAGGTGGTCTGTCCTTAAACCTAAGTGATTTTACATTAATCAGAAGGCTCCTAAACGTTGCATTTCTACTCTAGTTGATATTAAGTTGAAGGAGAGAGAGAGAGAGAGAGAGTTTTCTTTACAGGAAATTTATTTGGGAATTTCATCAGAAGTCATTAAGAAAAAAAAAACTCCTTCGGGTACCGGTACCGGTACTAACGATACTTGAGTTTTCGGTACCGGTACTACCGGTACTCAAATTAACGGTACTTGCCCATCCCTACCTATCAGGCTAGTCGTCACTACAAATGTGCAAAACTTTGTTGCCTTGGCCCACAAAGGGATAACCACGCCCTCAGAGCTGTTATTTTCGCTGCAAGTCCTAATTTATGTTTTTTTGCATCTCGTATGTAATATTGTCAGGGTGTATCGTAAGCTCTCGCTTCAAAAACGTGCCAATTAGCGAGATGTAAGTTATTTCGGTGACGCAGCGATGCGCGGCGAAGGTGTTGCCGTATAACACGATCACCACCGAGGCTCTGGTGCTGGAAAAGGAGTGTGACCACACATTTTTAATTTGGTTGATTTATATTCAGATATTATGCTTGTGAGAAGAGAAGGAAGCCATAATACCAAAAGTTTTCAGATATTTCTTATAGTTCTCCTTTTATTTTTTCCCCTTTAAATATTGAGAGGATACTTTGTCCTTATATAAATGTTTTGTAGAAGATATAATCTTGTTTATTAGCCAAACTTAAGTTATATTAATATTATGGCGAGTATTATGAGTGTCCGTACCATATCCCACCTCCCTGGCCGAACCATCACCACGGGCGGGGATGATTCGGACGATTTAGAAACTTGTCTTTTACCACCTACATCTGAAAACTGGAAATAGCTACGAGTGTCATATTAGCAGCCAAAAGAGCCAAAGGATGGAGGAACATTTTGAGATCAACAAAATTACACTACTACTTAAACTTCTTTTTCTAAAAATATTTTTCTAAAAAGTATCTGAATCATACCGGCTCTCCCACCCACTCCAGTCCGGCCTGAACCGAAACACCTCTGCAATGAGATGGGAGAGATAACACTGTAATGGCATACCCCGGCAATAGTTGATACATTGTAACCTTATTTGTGATGTGTCGTGTCCTGCCAGTGATCCTTTGTGGTTTACCTTTCTTGCCCCAACATTCCTGATTGTGATTGGTTACTTTTAATTCGTTCTTGTGTTTCTTAGTCGGCACATTGTACCTCCTCGCAGCTCATTTTTTTTATCCTCATTTAGAGAATCTGGAGTTCAGGTGGTCTTTAGGACAGCATGTGGGTAGTCAGCTTGATTGATTCATTGATAGTATATTGTTGCAAGTAAACAACAAAGGAGAAGGGAGGAGCATGCCATCCCAACCCCCAGGCAGTGCAGCTTGTTTGTATACATTTTAAGAGTTCAATTCCTTCATTTTCCTTTGATTTATCCCATTTTTTATTATCGTTTTGTATCCATTCTCAGTTTTTAGTAGTTTCACGGGGAGGGGGGGGGGGAGGCTAATGATATTTGTTTGTTATGGTTGTGTGGTGAATAATTGATTGATTGATTGATAGTTTATTGTTGCAAGTAAACAACAAAGGAGAAGGGAGGAAGTAGTTTGTGTATGTTTGGTGGTTCGCTCCCGCTCATGTGTTTCGTTCCCTCTGGATGGCTCGTTTCGGATTCGCTTAGCACGTCTCGGTTTATTTCCCTCAGAAGGTGACGTTAGGTAGCTGATTCAGAGCTTCAAGCTTTCGCTGTCTGTCTTTTCTCTAGACAACACCTCCAACCTCTTTCCTTCCGTGTGTCTGGGTGGAAATTGCTGTGTGGGTGGGTGTGTTAGTGCCCCGTCTTTTACTGTGGGTGTGTGTTATGGGCCCATCTATACTGTGAGGGTGTGGGTGATAGTGGCCCATCTATATTGTGTGGGTGTGGGTGTGGTGGGCCCTGGTGTTTTTTTTTTTTGTGGTGGGGCCTGGTGTTTTTTTTTTTGGTGGGCCCTTTTTTTTTTTTTTTTTTGGTGAGCCCTGGTGGGTTTTTCTGGTGGGACCTGGTGTGTGTTTTTTGTGGGGCCTGGTGTTTTTTTGTGGGGCCTGGTGTTTTTTTGGTGGGACCTGGTGTCTTTTTTGTGGGGCCTTGTGTTTTTTTGTGGGGCTTAGTGTTTTCTTGGTGGGGCCTGGTGTTTTTTTTTTTGGTAGGGCCTTGTGTTTTTTTGGTGGGGCCTGGTGTTTTTTTTTTTGGTGGGGCCTGGTGTTTTTTTGGTGGGGCCTGGTGTTTTTTTTTTTGGTGGGGCCTGGTTTTTTTTTTTTTGGTAGTGGCTTTTTTTTTGGGTGGGACCTGGTGTTTTTTTTGTGCGGCCTTGTGTTTTTTGGTGGGGCCTGGTGTTTTTTTTGGTAGGACTTTTTTTTTTTTTTTTGGTGGGGACTGGTGTTTTTTGTGGGACCTGGTGAGTTTTTTGGGGGGACCTGGTGTGTTTTTTGGTGGGCCCTGGTGGGTTTTTTTTGGTGGGACCTGGTGTTTTTTTTTGGTGGGGCCTGGTGTTTTTTTTTTGGTGGGGCCTGGTGGGTTTTTTTTGGTGGGGCCTGGTGGGTTTTTTTTTTATGGGGCCTGTTTTTTTTTTTTGTGGGGCCTGGTGTTTTTTTTTTGGTGGGGCCTTGTGTGTTTTTTTGTGGGACCTGGTGTCTATTTTTGTGGGGCCTGGTGTTTTTTTTGTGGGGCCTGGTGTTTTTTTTTTTGGTGGGGCCTGGTGTTTTTTTTTGGTGGGGCCTGGTGTTTTTTTTGGTGGGGCCTGGTGTTTTTTTTTGTGGGACCTGTTTTTTTTGTGGGGCCTGGTGTTTTTTTTTGGTGGGGCCTGGTGGTTTTTTTTGGTGGGGCCTGGTGTTTTTTTTTTTGGTGGGGCCTGGTATGGTTAATGTTTATAATGATGCCATCTTAGTTGGCACATTCTACCTCCCCGCAGCTCATTTTTTTATCCTTATATAGAGAGAATCTGGAGTCTGGGTTGATAGGTGGTTTTTAGGACAACATGTGGGTGGTCTTAGGCCATGCGCCGATGACTTATGGTGGTGGTACGTAGTGATGGTGGTGGTACGTGATAGTGATGGTGGTGGTACGTGATAGTGGTGGTGGTGGTACGTGATAGTGGTGGTGGTGGTGGTGGTACGTGATAGTGGTGGTGGTGGTGGTGGTGGTACGTGATAGGTGGTGGTGGTGGTGGTGGTGGTGGTACGTGATAGTGGTGGTGGTGGTGGTGGTGGTGGTACGTGATAGTGGTGGTGGTGGTGGTGGTACGTGATCGTGGTGGTGGTGGTGGTACGTGATAGTGGTGGTGGTACGTGATGGTGGTGGTGGTACGTGATGGTGGTGGTGGTACGTGATAGTGGTGGTGGTACGTGATAGTGGTGGTGGTGGTGGTGGTGGTGGTACGTGATGGTGGTGGTGGTGCCCTTGCCTTGCCTTGCCTTTCCCTTGCACTCAAAAATTTTCTTGATATGTTACTGGGGAAAAAAGATCTGAATATGTAGTGAAAGTTGAGTGAAAAGTGTAATAGTGGAAAATAGCAAAAGCGCATAGGCAGGCAAATCAGGGAAAGAAAAGGACAGTTCTAAGTTCAGGATGAATGCTTAAGCCTTGCCTTGCCTTGCCCTTGCCTTGACTTAATTGCCTTGCCTTGCCTTAGACTTAATTGCCTTAATTGCCTTGCCTTGCCCAGCCCTTCCCTTGCCCTCTCCTGCCTTGGCTGCCAGCCTTGTGCGTCTCGCCTTCTTGGCTGGCTGGCCTTGTGCGTTCCCTGACCTTGCCTTCTTGGCTGGCCAGCCCTGTGCGTCTCGTCTTCTTGGCTGGCCATATATAGCCCTGTGCGTTGGTCTCCCTTGCCTTGTCCTTCCCTTGCCCTGACCTTCCCTTGTCCTGCCCTTCCCTTCCCTTGCCCAGCCCTTCCCTTGCCCTGCCCTTCCCTTGCCTTGTCCTGCCTTGGCTGCCAGCCCTGTGCGTCTCGTCTTCTTGGCTGGCTGGCCCTGTGCGTTCCCTGACCTTGCCTTCTTGGCTGGCCAGCCCTGTGCGTCTCGTCTTCTTGGCTGGCCATATATAGCCCTGTGCGTTGGTCTCCCTTGCCTTGTCCTTCCCTTGCCCTGACCTTCCCTTGCCCTGCCCTTCCCTTGCCTTGCCCTGCCCTTCCCTTGCCTTGCCCTGCCCTTCCCTTGCCTTCTCTTGCCTTGCCTTGCCCTTTATTCACTTGTAATACTGAGCACTTCATCCTGAACTTAGGTTTTCTGTCCATTTCTTTCCCTGATTTGCCTACCTATGCGCTTTTGCTATTTTCCATTATTACATTTTTCACTCAACTTTCACTACATGCTCAGATCTTTTTTTGCAGCAACATGCCAAGAAAATTTTTGTGTGAGGTATTAATTTCACTGCTTCCTCTTTACATCCTTATGGTCCTAACACGGTACTTATTCCTCCGTCTTCCTCCTCCACTCTGCTATGCCACTCCTCTTCCCCAGTGATCTCCACCACAGATGCTAATAGCCTTTGCCTCTCCTCTTCATACCCGTCACAGGCCACTATCAGGTGCTCTTTTTGTTTCTTTTTCCCCTATACAAACACTGCAGTTTTTGTCCTCATCTCTGCTTCTCTCCTTTACTTGTTGTTCCAGTCCTTGCCTTGAACAGCAGCTTATTCCCCCAGTCTCCCTGGTACCAATTCCCTGGCCTCTGGGTTATACGTCTTACGACAAGTTACCAAGGAATATTAAGGTACATGGGAATATATAAAAGAATCGACTAAACTATACATAAGAATGGAGTAGAAAGGTTCTGACGTATATGTATATATCTAAGTGTTGTAAGGAATATTTTTAAAACTTAAAGTACCAGGTTATATTTTAATGCATGTACGTACTACGCGATATGTTTACGCATCTATGAAGTCTCGGGTTATATATTTGTAAGTGTGCACTGTTGCTCCGGCTATCGCAACCCTTACTTATGCTACCCATGTACTGCCCAGACCTTTAATATACCCCAACTTCAGCATCTCCATTTAAGAGAAGCACTGGGGGGCAGCATGGGCCAGGCAAAAGTCGTAGGAACTGGCACGCGCTATAGATAAAATCTGCTTTGTGTTGTTGCTCCTCGTACTGTGCCAATGACACACGGTACCAAACACCCCGTTATACAGTGTCTGCAGTAGGGGTTATGTGATGATTTCTATACGCAAGTAAATATACGTAACGAAAAAAGGTTGATTAAAATGCTTTGTTTCCTTAGGGATGATTCTTGATGACCTATGATTGTAGGTCTGCAGGAAGGGTTATACGTGATGATTTCTATACATAAACTAATATACATAACAGGAAAATGAAGAATGAGATGTTTGTATAAGGTCAAAAGGGCTGATTCTCGATGATGTGTGTCTGTGTTGCATTTTCCCATATATACACTCCAAGCTTACATGAAGAGCTATACGTACTGAAATTTATAAAATCAGTTATACATAAAAGGAAAATGATGAATATTCATCAAGAAGTTTGTATAGGGTCAAAAGGGCTGATTCTCGACGATGTATGTCTGTATTGCTTTCTTTTATACGCTTCTTGGCTTGTAGGAAGGGCTATAGCTACGCACCGAAATTTATACACGAGCAATTATACTTATATTTGTAAGTATATGTACGATGCGACATTTTAAGCGTACGTTACTGGGTTATATTTGTAAGTATATGTATGAAGCGATATATTTACGTATGTTTAGGTGGTATAGTTTAAGCAAAAGGTACTGGGTTTATATTTCTAAGTGTGTGTACTAAACTATATACCTAACTTCCTCTTCGACTATTCACATTAACCTTTTTGCTGCTGCTGCTGCTGCTATTAACAACTATGTATGGTTTCTGCATGACAATATTTGCTGCTACGGCTATTTACAATTTCTACGGATTTTGGGTATTGCAACAAACCCATACACTGTTGATCGAAACAACCCCGCAAGCTTTTGTTACAACACCGCGCACTTTCGTTACAACCACGTATGCTTTCAAAACAATTCTGTACCCTTTTGTTACAACCCCATGTGCTTTTATAACAATGTGCACTCTTTCGTAACAATTAATTTCCTGACCAAATAAGAGGATTAGGCCTACGGGGGACACCTCTTGAAAAAAAAAACGCGCCAAGACTTTTACCTCAAATCAAGGTGGTGTGGAAATAAAGTCAACACACGAACACACACACAGTACCATACACCCCGTTATACAGTGTCTCCGCCATACGAAGACACATATACGGTTGAGAGGGCTGATCCTTGATGTATGGTTGAATGTCTGCAGTAAGGGTTATACGTGATTTCTAAACGCAAATAAATATACGTAACGAAAAATGGTTTATTAAAATGCCTTCTGTTTCCTTAGGGATGATTCTTGATGACATATGATTGTATGTCTGCAGGAAGGGTTATACGTGATGATTTCTATACACAAACTAATATATATTACAGGAAAATGAATAAGGTTAGTATATAAGGTCGAAAGGGCTGGTTCTCTGCGATGCATGTCTGTATTGCATTCTTTTATACATCCCATGCTTGCAGGAAGGGCTATACGTACTGAAATTTATACACAAGTAATTATACGCAGCAGGAAATGAAGAATGGAATGTTTGTATAAGGTCAAAAGGGCTGGTTCTTGATGATGTGTCTGTGTTGCATTCTTTCATACTCCATGCTTGCAGGAAGGGTTATACCTTATACCTACTGAAATTTATGCAAAAGCAATTATACGTAACAGGAAAATCATAAATGAGATGGTTGTATAAGGTCAAAAGGACTGAATCTCGATGATGTGTCTGTGTTGCATTCGTTCATACACGCCATACTTGCAGGAAGGGTTATACGTAATGACTTGCATACACAAACTAATATAAATAACAGGGAAATGATGAATAAGATGTTTGTATGAGGTCAAAAGGGCTGAGTCTCGATGATGTATGTCTGTATTGCATTATCCCATACACCATGCTTGCAGGAAGGGTTATACGCATAGCTGGGCACGATGACAGAAAACCTTATTCCCGATAACTGATAATGAAAAACCTTAACAAGATCAAAAAAATAGACCAGGTCTTTTCACGCATAGGTTTTGACGTTATCAAAAGAGATAGAGGGCAGAGAGGGATAGTGAGCAGGCGGAGAATAATAAGGAAAAAGAAAGATAATTCATGGGATACTGAAACCGTTACTAACGATACCAGCTAAACGGTACGGTACCGGTACCAGATTGCTCGGTACCGGTACCAGTTGCTCGGATTTATTTATTGGATTTATTGATAATTCTTAATGTCCGATTTTTTTTTTTTAGGTTGCTAATAAATATTGTTATTGTTATTAGACTATGATCGAGTACATCCATAATAACTATACATGCTATTTTTTTATCGAAAAAATAAATATTCACTTCATTCAGAGTGGTATAGGCTGTGTGTAGACGCTGAGTCACTGCCCCGCTGACCGTCTCCCCAAGTTCCCACCATTTTGTCCTGCTTTCCGTTTCCATCACAGCTCCCGTTTCCATTATTTTGTTATTTTATTTATTGGAGTTACTGGATAATTCTTCATGTCCGATTCTTTTTCTTTTTTAGGTTGCTAATAAATATTTTTATTGTTATTAGACTATGATCGAGTAGTCGAGTACCCATATCACCGAGATATCCACTTACTAAGTGGTGATCTCTCTCTCTCTCTCTCTCTCTCTCTCTCTCGTGGAAAAGAACAAGGAAGAAAAATTAGGTAAGACTGTTGGAGAAGAGGAGGAGGAGGAGGAGGAGGAGGAGAAGTAGGAGGAGGAGGAGGAGGAGGATTTATGATTATGGAGGTGAAGAGAGAAAAAAAGTGTTTAGGAGAGAGAAAAAGAGAAAAGTTAGAGAGAGAGAGAGATTTACATAGATTTACATAGAAAATCAGACCACACAGACCCCATGGTTCAGACTATAAGGTGGTCTGTCCTTAAACCTAAGTGATTTTACATTAATCAGAAGGCTCCTAAACGTTGCATTTCTGCTCTAGTTGATATTAAGTTGAAGGAGAGAGAGAGTTTTCTTTACAGGAAATTTATTTGGGAATTTCATCAGAAGTCATTAAGAAAAAAAAAACTCCTTCGGGTACCGGTACCGGTACTAACGGTACTTGAGTTTTCGGTACCGGTACTACCGGTACTCAAATTAACGGTACTTACCCATCCCTACTGCCCGAGGAGAGGAGCAGCATCCCTGGCACTGCAGCGTCCATACCAGCAGGACGAAGAGGACACCATTGGAAGAGCTCATTTTGAAAACACAAGAATGGAGACAGTAAAGACAGTGCTATATAAATTTTGGCAAAAATGAGAAAAGAAAAGAAAGGAAGAGGAGACGTATGCCCTGCCTGCGGGTTGGGATGGGATGTTCCTCCTTTCTCCCTTGTTGTTTACCTGCAACAATAAACTATCAATCAAGAAATTTAGAGACTCAAAAGACCCAGACCGAGAAAGTCCACACCAGAAAAAGCTACATCAGGGAGTGCCGTTATAAAGGCAAGACTCCCGACCGACAATTCGACTCAACGTCCTATCGCCAGAGTGTCAGCTGATGTCTGATGGCGGCTGGCTGTTTGTCCGTCTGCTGCCCTTCACCCCGCCTTCTGCCGCCCCCAGGCCCTCCCTCCGGCCCTGCAGACACCCCCAGGGCACCACAGCCTCACAGGGTCACCGCCATAAGGAAAACAACACCTCACTAATACAAGAATACGTCACTGCCCAACAGACGGAGAAGAAACGCGTCTATGTCTTGTAGTGTCTGTTTGGTTAGGTCATCCTCGCCACACCCGTGACCCACCAGGGAGCCCCGAGTCTTCACGCCCTGTTGACCAGCCCTTCAGGAGGCACCCAAGGTCAAGGCTACAGGAACCATGGCAGCCACAGCGACCTTTGACAAGCTGCCCCTGGAAAACGCACTTGACGACTCTCCACAAGTAATTATTTTTATCGTATATCTGGGAATAGGTCACCGTATTAAGGAGTTGGGTCATGTTTCTTTATACGAGAGCCAAATTACCATGACGTAAACCTTTGACAAGCTGCCCCTGGAGAATGCACTAGATGACTCTCCACAAGTAATTATTTTTATCGTATACCTGGGCGTAGGTTGCCATATCAAGGAGCTGGGTCATGTTTCTTTATAAGGGAGCCAAGTTGATGGTTTAGCCAAGGACGTGAGATGGTACGGACACTCGTATTACTCTGCACAATCTTAATATAACCTAAGATTGATTGGCTAATAAACAAAAAAATATCTATTACAAGAAATTTTTATAAGCACAAAAGTATTATACTCTCAATATTTGTAGGAATATATATATATATATATATATATATATATATATATATATATATATATATATATATATATATATATATATATATATCAACCAAATTAATCATTTTATAACTGTTGCAACACCTGTACTGTTTAAACTTTTAAAATTAATACAAATCATGAAAAATCAACTGTCCAAATCATCACGACTATAAAAAATAAATGGGTGGTCACACTCCACTTCCAGCATAGGAGCTGCATGTTCGTTATTTACGGCAATGCCTTCTCCGTGCATCGCTGAGTCACCATAATAATGGACATTTCACTACTTGCCATATTCCTGAAGTGAGATGCAGAAAAACATAAAATCTGACTTACAGCAAAAAGAACAACTCTGAGGGCTTGTTTGTCCCATGTGGGCCAAGGCTACAGAGTATTGCACATTCACGACGTTTTACAATAAATGCGATGTCCAGACCATCCCACCGTCTGAATCATCACCGCTCTCCCCTACCTGGGCATAGGTTTTCCATATTAAGGAGCTGGGTCATGATCTAAGAGAGGCTGGTTTTTTTTTTATAAGGGAGCCAAGTTACCATGACATTAGCCTTTGACAAGTAAAAATTTATCTCATACTTGGTTGGGCACATGAGGTCTAGGTTACCATATGAAGGAGCTGGGTTGTTATTAAAGACAGGCTTTTTCTATTTAAGGAAGCCAAATTATCAAGACATTAGCCCTTGACAAGTAAAAAATCATCATATATATACCTGGGCATAGGAGAGCTAGGTTACCATACTAATGATCTGGGTTACTATTTGAGAGGGGCTACTTCTATATACTAAGAGAGGTAAGTTACCATGACATTAGCCTTTCCCGTAAACAATGCTTTTTGTATGTAAGAATTACCACTGAATTTTTGCTGGAGGGCATGTTATAGGCCTGTGTTGAAAGCATTGATTTGTATGTCTGCCTCTGACTGTTCTTATGGTTTTATGTTGCCTGGATTAAATTAATGTCTTGTCTCTTGAAGGTGTTTTATGCAACCATATATCAATCAGATACTTCAGTTAACTCCTATGAGTGAGTTGCTTCCCATTTATGTTCACTACCTCTGTGCTGGTGATAAGCTAAGCTGCCATAACTAATGATGATAGGTTTGTCATTAGCATAATGTTAGATTACTGATTTAGCAGCAATAGGTTTTTGTCCCTAGATAGGTTATGTTAGGCAACAGGGGTTGGTTAGCCTGAAAATATCAAGTGTGGGGTTAGGATTTAGTTGTTCACCTAATGTGCCTTCATATCACAGTTGCAGTAGTGTATTTCATGGATGAGGCACATATCACATAGCCAGATGAATTAAGGCATTTCTGTATCACCACATGTTTGCCAACCTTTCAGCTTCGCACGCTGGTGGGAGTGTTTGCCGCTGACTCCCAGGCACTGAGGGACTATGTGACCACCCTGCACCAGCTGTCCTCTAAGCTGGTAGCTGCCCATAACCAGCTGACCTCAGCCTACCAGGACCTGTCCAAGCACCTCAAGTCATACAAGAACATTGTAAGTGGGGTATGTTCAACTGACGTCTTTCTGGAGGGTGTGTCATGATTAAGTATCAGAAGCATTTAATTTGTATATCATACACATATGGTTAATAGGACAGAGGCAGTATCTAAATAAAATAGGGAGCATGATTCTTGGTTGTCTTTTCTTCTTGCAGAAGTTTTCTGTGGACAATGACAAGGGAGAAGTTGTGGCCTCAACCTTAGAGAAGTTTGCATCCCACATCTCAGAGGTGAGACTTGTGTGTGTTGAGTATTACCTTATTCCTTAACCCGTCCATTGTGATTGGCATGGATTTGGCTTTCACTGGTAGCCTGGTAACATACAATCCCAGGTCTTTCTCTGCTTCTGTGGTGGATAGTTGAGTGTTTCCCATGTGGTATTAGTATGCTAGATATCCCCTCCCAAGGTGCATGACTTTACAATTTTCTTCATTGATTTGTAGCAGCCACTTTTTGTTCCATTCCTGTAGCTTGGTGATGTCTTGTAGAAAATCTGCAGTCAAGGGGTTAACTTGTTATTCACCATCTATCTAACCTCCATTTGAAACTTTGTGTCATAGCATTTGTATTAGTTACCCAGCTGTTTGATTTAGTTCATTCATCCAGGACTTGTCCTTTCCAGATGAGTTCCTGGGAGCACATTGTTGCCACACAGATTGCCGACGGCTCTGTGTATCCTCTCTCAAGGTTCATTGACACAGAGCTGCATGAGATGGACACAATGGCATCACTGTATCAGGTACAAAAATTTCCTCTTGTTTCAGCTTTGTTTGATAAGGTATACCATAATTTTTTTTCTATGATACAGGAGACAGGCCATGACAAAAAAAAATGCCCTCAGCCCACTTCTCCCATAAAATAAGATTTAAGATGCAAAAACAGAATGTTTTAACTCAGTTCCATAGATGTTTTTATACACCCCTCCTGAAAGAGTTTACCACAGGAAGGTTGGAGTATTGTTGAAGGAAAGTTATTTTGAAACTTACCAGTGCAAGGGATGACAGATTGAAGATACTGGTCATGTCCTGCATTACTAATATTGACAACATAGGGATTACCTTCAATAGACAGTCTGGTGGTGCTCTTGAGACTAAAGTAGACTCATAATAGCTCTCCATTATGAAATGTTTGATAGGATAACAACCTGTGCCTGTCATTAACCTGTCCGCTGCGATTGGCGCGTATTTAGCTTTCACTGGTAGCCAGGTAACATATACTCCCAGGTCTTTCTCTGCCTCTGTGGTGGATAGTGGAGTGTTTCCCATGTGCTATTGGTATGCTAGATATCCCCTCACAAGGGGCATGACTTTACATTTTTCTTCATTGAATTGTATCAGCCACTTTTTGTTCCATTCCTGTAGCTGGTAAGGTCTTGTTGTTAGAAATCCACAGTCAAGAGGTTAAATGGGACAGAGATCTTTACTGCTGCAAAAGTATTGGCTGTCTGGGCTTCTCTTACTTCAGTTACAGAAGTGTTGTCCCACACTGTAGCTAATTAAAAGTTGATTTTCCAGACTGCTGGCCAAGATATGGAAAAGGCCATCAGCCGCTACAGCCGCTGCCGCCGGAAAGACCCAGAGGTGGAGCGGCGGGAGGCCAATGAGGACGTGTATGTCACAAGGAAGAAGTTCCACCAGGTGAGGCATCAGGTTTAGGGCCCAGGGAGGGGTTGTTGGGGCAGCATGCGTGTAGGTATTCCTGTACCCCATATTCTCTGTCTACTATCTATTTTTAAGGCAGTGGAATTTTGATTCTATCAGGCAATCAGTATTCAGGATCTGTATAAATAGCTTGACTAATTTTTTATATATTTTCTAGTATTTCTATGGTTTAAGGACACTAACTTTGCATGCTTACTCCATCTCTTCCTCTGGTAACAGTAGTGGTTTACATTGAATAGTGAGTATCAGGTAAACTTGGGGTTAAACTTAGGTTATTAAAGCTAAAATAACAGTCAGAATCACTGCTCTCAAGGAAAATAAAATTTCCACTCTAGGTTTTAACAATAAAAGGAGATTTGTGACATATGTTGATATTTTTCTTTATTGCTGCATATCTTAGGAAAGACGTAAAGTAGATGGATCTTGTTTAATAAGTGGTATGAGTACATATACAGCAGATGTCGAATAAGAGAGTATTACAGAATCGGATAGGAAGGAGTGGAGTGAGTAAGCAAGGAAGGAGAGTATGAACAGGCCTGACTGAAAGCTCTATAATTTTCAGATGGCCCTGCACTACTATGCCAAGATGAACCTGCTGCAGTACTCCCACAAGATTGCCCTGCTGGAGCCAGTGCTGGGACTCCTGGTGGCCACACGGGCTCACTACAACATGGGCCACGACACCCTCTCTGTGCCGGCACTCGAAGACTTCCTCTCCAACGCGTCCGTGTGTGCCAAAACGTTGGTGTTCTGAATGCTATTACAAGTGTTTTTATTATGTGTGTGTGTGTGTGTGTGTGTTGTGATAAACACTGTGTATATAAAGTGACTAAGAAATGCCAGTTGACTTATACAATGCAGCTTCTGAGAACCAATACATTCACCATTATTCCTCCTCAACTATAAATCTATCTGACTTCCATTATAATATTTCAATTATGTTTGCATCAGCTACACAGGTGATTAATTTCTTCCACTGGAACATTCCCTTCTGGGAGCTCTCCAAGATGCAGACATCAGAAGAGTGTACAATTATATTTAAATGTTACACTTCCAAAGATTAACTTTTTCTCTTTTTTTTTTCAGCATCCATGAGGACCAGGTGAAGGAGAGGGATGAGAACCTTGAGCTGATAGACAACATCATCACACAGTCACAGTTGATGTACTATGCTCAGCCTCCCCCTGACATCGCTGCCCTGCCACCAGACACCACGCTCACCACCAAGAGTGGCTACCTCAACGTGCAGAAGTAAGATACACTGGGAGAATTTCTTAGGCTTGTTGGTCAATGAATAAATACTCAGCAGCATGCAGGGTTGTTTGACTTAAATCAAGTTGATTCAAATCACTAATTTAAATCAAGATTTAAATCACTTTATACAACAAAATTAGGTTATTTATTGTTGATTTATACCATAAGTTGCTGGCTACCATGTGTTTGAAAGATACTTTAAACTTAACCTAATGTCACCTAACAAAACCAGAACAAACAGTATAGGTCTTGACTCAGAAAATCCATATATGCTTCTTTACTAATGAGTCTTTCTATACAACAAAGTGAGGTCATTCTTTGTGGATTTATACCATAATGTGCTGGCTAAATCTAACATTAAATAGAAAATGCTGCTGCTGATGATGATGATGTGCTGCATATGTTGTACTAAATGAAAGCTTTGTCTCATTCCAGGAAGTACATGGGCGTGATGAGTTCATGGGAGCGCCAGTTTGTGTTTGTGGAGGGCGGGAACCTGATGGGGGTGGCCAAGGGCGAGGCGGTGGGCTCCTTGCTGCTGGAGATTGACTCCTCGACAGTAGTGCACGCCACAGACACTGACGACCGCCTGCATGTCTTCCAGGTGGCCACCAGCAAAAAGTGAGTCGCTGGGGAGTAGGAGTTGACAACCATAGGTGTAGGATATGTCTTGTAGTTTGTACACAGCTTTCCAACCAGTACTCAGATCATGAAAAAACTGTTCTGGATAATTGAATTGAGGTGTGCAAATGAAGTGATAAGTGTTGACCCCTTGACTGCAGATTTCCAAGACATCACCAAGCTACAGGAATGGAACAAAAAGTGGCAGCTACAATTCAATGAAGAAAAATGTAAAGTCATGCATCTTGGGAGGGGATATCCAGCATACCAATATCACATGGTAAACACTCCACTATCCACCACAGAGGCAGAGAAAGACTTGGGAGTATATGTTACCAGGCTACCAGTGAAAGCCAGATCTGTGCCAATTGCAGCAGACAGTTTGAAGAATGGTTATTAATTATTATTTTAACAATGGTACCTCAGTTTAATTTTCCAGATAAGGATTTTTTTTCTAATATGAGCACTGTATGAAATGGTGCAGAGGAATTGCTAAGTATGCCTTTTATATTTCATTGATGCTTAAGATTTTCAAAACAATGGGGGATGGCAAACTTTAATAATTTTACATCTTTTTCCTGTCAGATTGGCTACCATCCATTGCTTATTTCTGTCTTAAATGAGTGCCACATCAGTCTGAGTGCCATTACCCTAAGTCTTTGATCTTTTAACCCGTCTGCTGTGATTGGCATAGATTTGGCTTTCACTGGTATCCTGGTAACATATACTCCCAGGTCTTTCTCTGCTTCTATGGTGGATAGTGGAGTGTTTCCCATGTGGTATTGTTATGCTGGATATCCCCTCCCAAGGTGCAGGACTTTACATTTTTCTTCATTGAATTGTAGCAGCCACTCTTTGTTCCATGGGTTGGTGAGGTCTTCTTATAGGAAATTCACAGTCAAGGTTAAGTATGTTTTAGTGTGCATGGAGGTAGAGGTGTGATGGTGATGTGGGTGACCCTGCAGATACGTCACCCTGCAAGCACTCAATGACCGGGAGAGGGACGAGTGGATGCTGACCATCCACAACCTGGGCAAGGACGGCGGCTACATCAAGGACGAGAAGGTGGTGCCGCCCTCGCTGCTGTCGGGTGTGGGGCAGTTCTTTGTAAGTGTTATTATCATTATTATTTTTTTAGCATTATTATTATTATTATTATTATTATTACAATTTTTTTTTTTTCAGCATCATTAGTATTACCTCTGCCACCACAAAAAGTTATGGGTTATTTCAACTTGTCTTGATATGACTTACTTTCATTTTTTTATCTTAAGATTATGTGAAAACAAAGAAAAATCATATTGCTGCTGCTGAAGGTGCTGCCCTCCCTCTCAGGCAGACAAGTTCCATGCCGCCTCTGCTGCCATGGGGTCCTCGCCCCCGACCCCAACCCCCGGAGGCTCCACCACCACCCCGGCCTCCACTGGGTCCTCAGGAGTGACCAGCAGCCCCCCGGAGCTCACCGCCATACCCAGCGATGCTCCCATCATGTTTGACCTCCTCACGTCCAGCGAGGAAACCTTCACGCTCAGCCTTGACATGTGAGTGCCAAGACCAAGGCTGACTTTTCTTTTTCTTTTTCCTACAAGAAAGGAAGCAGCTCAAGGGCAACAACAACAATAAAAAGTGTAGGAAAAAAGCCCACTAATCACTGCTCCTACAAAAGATAAAAGTGAAGAGTGACTGCTGACACGGGCACAAAAATAAAGGTACAAGAGAAACCTGCCTTAGCAAGTAACAATAAAGAGGTGTTTTGAACATTACAGCGGTGCAGAAAATGACGAGACAGCCGGCAAGGAGGCAGCAGCAGAGGAGGATGTGTCTCGGCCCTCCTTTGGGGTGCGCTTCCTTGGCTCGATGGGCGTCAACGTGGACAGAGGTGAGTGACGGAGACTAGCGTGGCTTACTTGTGGCACTGCTTACGGTGAATCCTAAGTAAACACCGGCGGGCACTCTTTGTGGCACTCTAAAGTTTTTATAAGCACACTGTAAAGTACTCTTATAAAACTCCATTTCATGCACAAGTCACCCCCACCTCTGCCCCAAGGTGGTGACAGGTTCCCCTAAACTTGGTCTAATAGAAATTGTTACAGAAAACAATTTCCGTGACTCTGTATGGTGGAGTTTTATATTTTTTTCTGATGGAGTAGTTTTTTTGTAAACAATATCGATGAGTAAGACCAGTTGTTAACAAATCGGCCTCAACTATAATGTAATTTTAGGGCTGCCTCACCAACTTCATCTCACAAAATTAGTATTTCATCCATTTTAAAACTGGCAACCCTTTCCCATAAAAATAAAAATGACTCGTCCCCACATATAGGTCCATATTTTTAAACGCCTTGGGCTCCCACTACGACTGTTTTCCAAGACCGCAGGGAAGATTAACCTTGTTTTCATTGGAAGTTTTCCAGTTCAGGGTGCAGAAGTTGAGTAAGACTATCACTAGGATCACAAAACTACCCATGAAAACCAGGTTAATCTTCTCTGTGGACTTGGGAAATAGGCGTAGTGGGATCCCGAAATTATAAAAAATATGGACCATAGTCTCAATTAGTAAGCCAGTCCCACAAAGTGAGTGACCTCGCCCCATGAAGCAGCAGGTCTGCCCCATGGCTGTGGTGGCCTGACTCAGCCTGCATGAAGGCCTTTGGCACAAACATGGCGGCTGCTGGTGTTTATTTATGACCAGCCTTGCTTCCAAATGTCTCTGCACAGATGGCAATAGTATTTTAGACAACACAACTCATGCAAACAAACATCCCAGGGTTTGTGGTGTCCTGCAGACAGTCAATCTGCTTTATGCTTCCTGTGAGGATACAAGTAACATGGTCCGTCAGTGCCACTCAAGCCAAAATCATGATCAGTCACTTGTTGCATTCCCCTAATCTACCATTTTCAGGAAACAGGACAGAGAACCTGAGATGCAATGGGGACAATATGAATGAAATTTTGCTATTTTGAAAGTTGCAAAAGTTTAGGTGTGCTTTTATTCCTCTAATGCTTCTCCAACTGTGTTTTTAATAGCTTCATATTACACTGGGTCACAGTTTGCTTAGTTTAGAGATTACTTGAGGTTTGACTTCAGTTCCCTTTGGACAGATAACTGAGAACTTTTCTGCAGGAGCTTGACTTGGTTTCAGTGCTAAAGTCTTTGGCAGAGTCATGCGTCCGCCCTTTTTAATGTGTTGTTGGCAATGCACATTCTGATGATGCTTAGCTTCTGTCAAGGAAAGTAATAGCAGGCCATAACCCATAACCAGCACAGAGCAACATGGTCTGTTATATTTTTATACTGTCATGAACAATTATCTAATGCTATAGTAGTTTGACATGAACCAGCAGCAGCAAGGTGAAGTCTTTCTGCTGGCATAACACTCAGCATGCAGCCAGCCCCTGCCTCCTCCATGATCATGTGCCTAGAACAGTGTTTCTTAACCTGGGGTGCGGCACTCACCAAGAGGCTGAAGCTGATATTATGTGACGCTTTGAATGTTCTTCAGCCAAGTACAGTGCAGTGCAGTTATGGCAGTCAGGCTCCAAATCTGGCATTGTGCTGTTGGTTTTGAATACTACCGACATCAGAGGTATCTTACGGTTATGGAGAATGAAGAAAATAAATTGGCATACAACTTCTGGTGATTGATTGACTCTGAAACATCCTCCATTCCTTCTGTATTTCCTCCTTGGTACATCTTTCTGTGTAGGAGTTAACCATTACCATCTCTTTCACCCCTTGCACTGCTTAAACTCTGGGACGGAACAAATTCCTTTTACTCTGGTGGCTAGTCCTTCTTGGGATACTTATGTTCTTTTTAGGAGCAGTGTAGTGTGGGATTTTTTTTTTTTATATTGATTAGTTTCTTTATCATCAATAAATTCTAAGCATCTATGACTTGCTAATGCTATAAGAGTACAATAGAATGTTGATTTATCATGAGATAGGTTCCACTCCTTATTACAGGGGAAAGTGGAGCCTTGCCAGTATATGCAGATGCCAAAGAAAGTTGAGCTAAATCACTTTTGTGCTAAATTGACTGTAATGTAATGTAAGGCTGTGGAGAAGCTGTAGTCCGGAGTAATACACATGTTATTAGTGATCATAGGGAGGAAGGAGGTATCTTCTACTTTTTGTGTGTGTGTATTTGTTTGGCTAATTTACCGACTTCACTCACATGCATTTACTGAGTGGTATTTAATGTAACATCTTCTTTTCAGTTGTATCTTTCATAAATGGTAAGTCATCCCAGTAAGCCGTTAACACTGATTGCTTCCATGTTACTTTTACCGCCTCCAGCAGCATGCCACCCAGCCAGCCCAGACACTGCATCTTTAATGTGTTTACTAATGTGTGTGTTATGCATTACTCATCATTGTACCATCAGCAAAGGCATGATAATAACACCCCTCTCTCTCTGCCTATCTGTCTCTATCTCTCTCACACTTGTGTTTAATTATATCCAACTGAAAAAGATCATAATTTATTCCAACAATATTTGTGAAGACCATGTATAGATAAAAATTTTACTGTTCAATACCAAATCCATTATTGTCTGTCATAACCATTGTCATCATCATCATCATAACTACAGTCATCAACCTCGGGCAAGTTAGATGACAATGCCAGCCACAAGACCTCCGGCAGCATTAGGGTAGGGACAAAGGTGGAACATGGTCCTGCTTTCCTGCCTTGACTAAGCCTTCCTGCAGTGGAAGGGGTGCCAGCTCCAGTCTTCTTGGCACTGTAAGCTGGGCTGTGTTATTGTGAGGCCTCTTAATGCACACCAATCTATACTTGCATAGATGAACCCCGAATATTACACATCAAATAAATGGTTAATATTTAGTTGAAAAAATATTTCACATGCTCTTAGAGGAGGCCAGCAAGTCTAAGAAACAATATCAGTTCATTTACTTCTGGCAGGACATTTATCAAAATATAATCAATAATTATGAATGACCCATAAACAGGATTATGTTTTATGATGCCACGGCAAGCCTTGAGAGCTGTGAACTGTGGACAGTGTGTCACCTTGCATGGCACAGTGACAGGCAGTGTTTCTAATTACCATTGGTGTAACTCCAGTAGCAGAGCTTGGTATATATATATATTGGTAGATATTTGGGAGCCTCTCCATACCAAGAGTTCCCAAGTGCTTGCATGTATCACCTGTACCTAGAACTGGCCCGAGTTGAAGCCTCTGCCAGCAGGATGTTTCACCTTGTAATAACTCCTGCCATCCACAGAATACCTTGTAGTGTTTGTGCTTGTTGATGCCTTGATGTAAGTCCTGCCTGTTGTCACCCACTGGTGTGAGCCCTGGCCCTCAGTAGGCAACACCTCCTCCCCTTACTACTCTAAAATTGCTTTTAATGCATACCTCTCTCTAGTCTTATATTGTTCAACACAAGAAAGAGATTTATGTAAGATGGAAACTATTGATGACGTCAGTTATACTCAGTAGCATTTTCCTTCTCTCAGTAGTAATAATAATAACAATAATATGTAGTTAATAATAAGAACAATAATGATAATAATAATGTTACTGTTATAATAGTAATGATGCTAATAATAATGGTATTAATAACTAATGATCATAATAATAATTTTGATAATAATAATAATAGTAATAATAATAACAATAACAATAATGATAATAGTGGTACTAATTGAGGGGTTATTCAGGCCAGAACTTGGCTCATATTGATGCCCTGGATATACAAGTAAGGTAGAAAATAAAATTACTCAATAAAAACAGTTGTAGAAAATATATAATTAAATAAGATGTACCAGAAACAGGTTGGACACATGTACCAGAATTCACATTACTTATACTGAACACACACTTAAACTGAACCTGTGATTACTTTTTTATTTATTTTTATTTATTTTATTTTATTTTTTACGTCTTCGCCCATAGTGCCGGTCGACTTTTCTTCAGAGGCCTGGTGGTCAGCCCAAGCCCCTCATGGCGCAGGCAATTTTTATAGTGGCGCCATTTAACGTGTCAATGTTAGAAGGATATAATTTTTAAACGAAACATTTGTAAACTCAACTTCACTGTGGATGTATTTAGCCTTAGCAGTAGACAGAGTATCTTTAGGTGTGTATACATGATTGAAATTGTTGCAGTTGCCAGTGCTGTTAGTAGTGTGTTCCTTTGTTTATTTACTGATATGGTTTATGTTGCAAAGTAAGTTCAGGCATCCATTTGTCCCAGTCTGATTATATTTTCCAAGAGTGTATCAAGACACCTCTCCACCTGAAATTGACCTCTCTTTTGGCCACTTTTTACTTTTGTCTGTTATGGGAGCGGTGAGTAGCAGGCTTTTTTTTTCTGCACTCTTTTTGTTGCCCTTGAGCCATCTCCTTTGCTGGGGTGGGGGGGGGGAACACGTCTGTGTCCCTGCAGTGAGAAATTGAGCAAGTAGGAGAAAACTAAGAAGCACTCGTTAACCCTGAGACGGCGGCAGTATTTGAAGAGTAGCTCCCCTCAAAAAGAATCATCTATATATAGTCATTGCCAACCTTAAGACCTGTAAAAAGATGGTTTGAGTAGTTCACAGAGGGACAAAAGTGAAGCTGTGAATATGATGAAGTTAGTTGAAGTTATGAAAGTAAATAGGATCAGTGTCTGTCAGCATCCTCTTCAATGTTTTATGGAGTAGTGTATTGGGGGCATTTTATTTTTATTTTGTTTGCCCTTGAACTGTTTTGTACCTCCCGCGGCCCCGCTGCACACGACTCAAGCTCATCCCTGTACTGTCCAAATCCGTTATGCAAGAGTTAACCAACATCTTCATTCCTTCATCCCTATACTGTCCAAATCCCTTATGCAAGAGTTAACCAGCATTTTCATTCCTTCATCCTTGTACTGTCCAAATCCCTTATGCAAGAGTTAACCAGCATCTTCATTCCTTCATCCCTGTACTGTCCAAATCCCTTATGCAAGAGTTAACCAACATCTTCACTCTTTCAACCCTCACGCTGGTAAACTCTGTAACAATCTTCCTTCTTCTGTATTCCCTTCTGCCTACGACTTGAACTCTTTCAAGAAGAGTGTATCAGGACACCTCTCCTCTCGAAATTGACCTCTCTTTTGGCCACTCCTCTTGACTGTTTTATAGGAGCAGTGATTTGTGAGCTTTTTATTTTATTTATTTATTTATTTATTTATCTATTTTTATATTTTTTTTTTTATTTATTTATTTATTTATTATTTTTTTTTTTTTTGCCCTTGAGCTGTTTCCTTTACTGTAAAAAAAATAATAATAATAATGAAAGTTTTAACAGCATTCACCGAACTATTGATATATTTAGTATTGCAATTCAACAATTTTTTGCCGTACAAATGAACCTCAAGCCTCAAGTCTCTCCTCAACATCTCACCTTTACGTGGCTGGCTGGTCTGGTTGCAGGGCAGAGCGTAGTGTGTGAGGTGATGCGAAGGATCCTGGCGGCCAGGGCCATCCACAACCTCTTCACCACCACCGAGCTCAACCTGACCATCACCAACACCCACCTGGTGCTCATTGACCCCGCCTCTGGTATCCCACGTCTCCAGCACAGCCTCAAGGACATTGCCTACTGGGCCGCCCACTCGGAGAACCACAAGTGAGGCCACAGCTTGTATGTGTAAAGATAGAATAGAATAAATAAACTTGCAGTCAGTAAGAGTGTATGAATGTCTGTGATGTAACAGAAGGAGAATGATATATGCATACAGTCATCCCTCGATCTTTTAGGGTTGCGTCCCTGATCCCATCGTGAAAGTACAAAAACCATGAAGTGCTGCTCCCTTCCTGAGCCCTGTGTATCCTACAGCAGCTGACAACTTATTCACTTGACATATTCATTATTAACCCCTTCACTCCGGCGATGCCGACGTCGGAATCCGACGGCGTCGCTGTTAGTCCTCTTCTAAACCTCTTAATCCCCTTCCATTTCCTCTTAATCCACTTCTAAACCTCTTAAGAGGAAATGGAAGAGGATTAAGAGGAATTTAGAGGAGGATTGAGAGGTTTAGAAGAGGATTAATCCTCTTTCATTTCCTCTTGACTCTTTCCATACTCTGACGCCGACGTCTGCGTCACGGATGGAAAGGGTTAACTTAGCACATCATATAGCAGCACAGTATCATAGAGAGTATTACACATGCACAACCTGCTGCTGGGGAGAGAGATGCACTCCAGACTGCCTGGGGCATCACCTGTGTACGGGACACTTGTACTTTTGGCTGTGTAACTTGAACTCTGTGTCACACGTTTGCTCCTTTATGATTCCATGTAAATTATTCTTTTGCCAGGAGAATCTGCAGAAGTATGAAACTGCAGATACTTACACTATGAAAACAAGGGGTAACTGTACTAATTTTCCGATCAGGGAGAGGAAAAGGATCAGAATGCCTTACTAACTCCATTTTTTATGCATTCATTTTTATACTTTGCTCCTCTCAGACTGGTGGGCTACATTGTGCGGCAGAACGATGTTGGCGGCCTAGACAGCACCAAGTATTCCTGCTTTGTGTATGAAGCAGATGTCAGCGGAACGGACGTATGCGCGGCCCTGGGTCTGGCGGCCAAGACAGCCTACGAGCAGCTGCTGGAGAAGAAGACCTATGAGAAGAAGAGGAAGCAAGAAGCTGTAAGAATGCCTTTATCTATTAAGTTATCTTTTTATTATTTTGTGTGTTCACAGAGTTGTGGTATACAGGGTTAAGAGTTAGTCTCATGTTATCCTGTTTCCATATCTACTTTAATGCGTCCGCTGCAATTGACATGGATATTGCTTTCACTGGTAGCCTGGTAACATATAGTCCCAGGTCTCTCTCTGCCTCTGTGGTGGATAGTGGAGTGTTTCCCATGTGGTACAGTGTATTGGTATGATGAATATCCCCTCCCAAGGTGCAGGACTTTACATTTCTCTTCATTGAATTGTAGCAGCCACTTTTTGGTGATGTCTTCCTGTAGGAAATCCACAGTCAAGGGGTTAAAGTAGTTATGGAAAAAGGATAACATGAGACTTTACTTGCCACTCCGTGGGCTGCTACACACATCTTTGTACCCCTTGCAGCGGCTCCTCCTTGACAACATTGCACAACTGCCCGACATCAGCGACCCGCCCAAGGTCAGCTCTGACGGCCAGTTCCTCATCCTGGATGGTGACCTCCCCGGTGACTCGCCCACCCACACGCCCCCTGTGGTCCCGCGCCTCACCCCGCCCGCCCCCACACCGCGCATCCCACCCCCTGCAGAGGCTGAGGACCCAGAGAGTGAAGCTTAGCACCTCTCACAGTGTTCACCCTGTCGCCATGCTTGCCCATGCCCGGCTGAAGTGTGATGTAGAGTGTCTCCCAAGAACAAGGTAGGAGCAGTTACACAGTGAACAGAACATTTACATGACAAATACAAAATTCTTTCCAATATATAAGTAACAAGTTATGATTGCAAATACAATTAAGAAAACCAATAGACCTCTTTCCAAAGTTCCTCCCCTCCCTCAGATGTCAGTTCTCTTCTTTGAAAGCAGGATGTTTTGCAGCTTAAGTTTATTGAGAGTCAATAAGGCATTGAAC